>NC_091955.1:32256786-32556786 GCF_031021105.1 Erythrolamprus reginae | reverse complement strand
TTTAAAACATGAATAAGGCAAATAGAGTTTCTTGGTTAGGCAGCAGAGATGCCAATGGCAACAAGATCTAGGTGTCATTAGACTTGTGTGAACAGCTAGAGAAGGACTTACCTGGCTTGTTAGGGGCAGATGATCATATTTATTAATTAATTATTTATTTATTAATGAGACTTATATGCCTCCCCTCTTACAACATTTCAATAAAAGTACAGTGTATAAAACATCTAAATCCAATTAACAGAATGATTAATTTAAAATATTTTTAAAAAGCTAAAAATGTAAAAATCAAACATTCAAAAACACTACAAACTCAAGGCCCATAGGCCAGATCCAGCCCGTGATATGGTTACATCTAGCCCACAGGGCCATCCTAGAAACAGCGGAGGACTGGCCCATGGTGCCTCGACCCAGCCCATACCAACTAGGCACTGATCTACAACCTGGTGGTGGTCATTTGGGCTGGACCGTGACCAGCCTTAGATCCACTGTGCTACTTTAGCCCTGCCCCCTAGACATGTGCACATGTTAGACATGTTCTAAATACTTCCTTTTCACTCAGAGTGCCTGCCCTCAACTACACATCACCTCCTGAGCAAACAACCAGAGGTGAGGACAAGGCGGCACCTCGGATCTAAGGCTGGCCATGAACTGGCCCGATGGCCATCACCAGGTTGCAGATCAGCACCATGCCTGCACCAGGTCTCTATGCTCTGCTCACTGGCTTTTTCCTGGGATTGCCCTGCCCCCACATGGGAAAGCCATGCTGCCAATCTCTCCCCCCCCACCCCATCATCCCATCCTGAACATAGAGTAAGGAAGAAGAAGGGAAGGAGACAGAATGGGACTTTTAAGCCATGAGGCTTCTGCCTGCTAACATGTGATGAGCAGTAGGCAATCACGGGGGCTGTGGCAGATGAGTGGCAGTGGTGTGTGGCTTTTGGTATTGCAGGGGACAGAAACACAACTTCCTTCTCGGCATCAGGCATACAGTCAGTCCAGATGCGGTGGCATTGAGTGGAGGGTGGACAAAAAGGGAAGCCGCTGTTCCACAGTATTTTTTTTAAATCTAGCAGAGGCTCTGGACAGAAGTTTCCTCTTTTGATCCCTCCCCCATTGTGGCCTCTGCGTGGCTCTCTGCTCACTTCTCCCAGATCTCTGCATGTGTGTGTGTGTGTGTGTGTGTGCATGCACAGGAGGAGGAGATGTCCAGCAGCAGGAGTACCACAGTCCACTGTGACCAGGCTGGCCTTCCAGGAAGCAGGCATGGTGGCAGCACTGGCAAAATCAGGGGAGACGCATGACATGGACCACCAGATGCTCCTGCTCCATCCCACGTGGCTGGGATGAACAGGTGGCACATCCAGCAGGCCAAACTCTCCCCTGTGCCTCTGGCTATTGCTGTGGGCTGAGACAAAGTGAGGAAGAGAGTGAGTCTGCTGCTGCTGGACACCATCAACCTACCTAGCCCATCCCATTTGTTTTTCCTTGTGGTTGGAGAATAGGTTGCAGCTGGTCATCTCCTTGGCCCCTTCGCAGGTCTTGCCTTGGCCCGCACATATAGCACATTCCCCTCACACACTGAATGCACTTCAACAGCGCTGTGGGCCATTGCCACCATCAAGGCCACCAGCACCTTGTGCAGGTACATTAGGCTGCTGCCATCACCACTACTGATGGTGCTGTCAACAGCACTGCTGTTGCGGAGCACCAGGTCCACCCAGCATGAAGGAGGCTAAGCAGCCAGCCAGAAAGGCCAAGTAAAGGGGGAGAACATGTCCAGGCCCAACAGATAAAAGACAGCCACCGTGAGCAGGTATTCTGTCCCAGGGCTGAAGTCCCAAATAATTACACAGCACACCAACACAGTTTGTTTTAGAAATTAAATGCGGAGTCTCCTAATACCTTTTTAGGAGCATAAAACAAAAGGCACACTTTAATTTACAAACAGTTCAAAGTGAACTTCTTTCTCTGCTTTCTGTTCTTTCTGCTGATTTGCTGTGACTGATGTAGTAAGCTCTGTGTGTTCAATGATCGTTTGATGTATTTGTAAGCTGTAATGTATGCCTGATATGTAAGATAAAGACAGGCTTGTAATATCCAGCAGACGTGGTAGATAAATCCACAGTAACTGAATTTAAACATGCCTGGGATAAACATATATCCATCCTAAGATAAAATACAGAAAATAGTATAAGGGCAGACTAGATGGACCATGGGGTCTTTTTCTGCCGTCAGACTTCTATGTTTCTATCATTACTGTATTGAGAGATATTGACTGATTTGAATGTGTATGACTGGACTGTTGAATGTGTTTAACCGGACTGTGTTATTTCTAAAGTAAATACTAATTAAACTTTAATGTATCTGTTTTATATGACTGAATAATTACTCATATCTCCTGGTTATCTGCTGGAATCCCATGTTTCCTCTGTGCATGTCCTTGATAACTCAAGGGTTCTGCACACTCCTTAACAAAGGAGATGGCCAGCAGGGAACTGCTCTCCCATGGCAAACAAAAACATCATGTACCTTCCCCCTGCTGCTTATGCCACCGCCATGCCTGTTGCTTGGATGGTCAGCCCAATGGAGCATCTCCAGAGCTGCAACCTGCACCAGCTGAGGGGCCAGCAGGCTTTAGCTGCTGCCGGAAACCATAATCTACTGTGCACAAAAGGCAGTGAGTGCACGGTGGCTGATGGTTTCCGGCAGCAGCCACCCCAACCTCTGCCTTGCCTCACTTTAACTCGTTGGATCCAGTGTGGCCCCCACATGCACTTCCCCCATGAGCGACATCGAGCTAATCATGCCTCAGGCCTAGAAATGAAATTCATTTTCTTTCCCCTACCAGTTCTGTGGGCGTGGTTTGGTGGGCATGGCAAAGGAAGGATACTGCAAAATTCCCACTCCCACCCCACTCCAGGAGTAGGATGCTGCAAAATCCTCATTCCCTCCCCACTCCTGAAGGAAGGATACTGCAAAATTTCCATTCCGACCCCACTATGGGGCCAGCAGGAGGTGGTATTTTCTAGTTCTCTGAACTACTCAAAATTTCCGCTACCAGTTCTCCGAACTACTCAAAATATCTGCTACTGGTTCTCCAGAACCTATAAGAATCTGCTGAATTTCATCCCTGCCCATGCCATGTCCCCACCCCCACTCCAGTCCCCCCTGAAAACAACCACAATGCTGATGCGGCCCTCAATTAAATCGACATCTGTGACTTAAGATGGCAGAAGAATAGCAGGAGCTTCTGAACAGGATTAATGTTTGTCCTGTTGCAGTTATGTGTCCTCCTGCACCATCTTGTCAGTTACATCTTCTCTGCCATTTTTTACATGTTGGTAGAATTTTTATATTTCATATGCTTCTGAGTTTTGATAGTTGTTTCGTTGGTTCTTTAGCTGATCCTTGGATGAGAGATAAACTGGCAGGACAGACTTGGGAGAGTGGGAGGGGACGTATGTTTGGATGGATTGGGTTATGAACTGATGTGAGAATGTGAAATAGGATGGTAAGGTAATTTGTGCCCAAGCTAAGGGGTGCTGAATGTGAGACAGAAGTATTCCTGAGTCTGGGCCAGTGTTTAACTCTGTCTAGGATGTCATTTTCTAGCCAGAGAGGTTATACAGTTTGGGACTCTCCTAAATTCATGTTTCCTGCCCAAGGACCACATGGCAGCCTTACTGGGTGTATGTGCTTTGCACCCGGTTTTTTCTATGCACCAATTGTGCCCATTCTTGAACTAGGAAATCTTGTTATTTATGATTCATGTCCCATTTGTAATGTAGCCTGTTTATGTGCATGGGATAGGAACAGAATATTTATGAGACTGCTTGTGTTCCATTGTTTCTGCCTGTCCCCCTGATGTACCAGTTCCCTTTCATTCAAAATCACAATCTGGCTGGACCCTGGAACTAACCATTCCTTCAGAGATCCAGATAGTCCAATCTTGTTAACCATTTTTAAAGCTCTGACATCATGCTTCCCCCAAACATTTGGGCCAGGCAGAAAGCTGAACTCTGTTGGTGATGTAGCTTTTTGTTTGAGAAGTGTGTCACAGGTTATTTACTATTATACCGTGTTTTCCCAAAAATAAGTCCCTCTCTTATATTTTTTGAACCCCGAAATAAGCATTTGGCCTTATTTGGGGGAGGTCTTATTATTTTGGAGCATGTGGTGCAAGATGCAGCTTCTTTTGCCAGCTTACTTGATTACCACCTCTGTCTCCCTAACCCTAACCAGAAAAAATGGCAGGGACCGGCTGCACATGCGTTTAAATATTTTCGGTGGGGGGGGACTTATTTTCAGGGAAACACGGTAGTAGTTTTAATCTAAGTGCCCAGGATACTGTGAGATGGATGGCTCTATAAATCATTCAATTGATAAATACTTCTGTCTCATTATTTTTCCAAGATGACCATCCTAAATCAAACCGAGTCTTTCAATATAGCTATTGATACGTTTAAATATTTAAAGGTTAATTGATGCATTTATGTCTCTATGAACTTTTAAAATGTTTTGTATAATTCTTTATGTATTCTTTTATTGTAGCCAATTGTCATATAAGGGGCTTGTCAATTCTTCTGTAGCCAGCATGGAGGTAAAATGGATTTCCTAAGTTGAAGGAATGGAATCTTTCCCTCGCATATAGGACCTCAATTGCTAGTTTTGGCAATAATCACAGTTGGTGGTATGCTAATATATATGGAAAGTATGTATTTGATATGGAACATTTTTGTTTATTCCTAATTAATAATTCCATCTGTTTTGCTACCTCAGCAGTTAAAACTCAAGCAATAGTACCAGAAGGCAGACTTAGAGGCGAGAGTTTAAATAGGCTGTTGTACCTGATCCTATTGTGTGAAAGCTTCAATATTCTCCCCCTTTCTCTTTCCTTTCTCCCCCTTTCCCTTTCCTACATATGGTTCAGTTTTTAATATCAATTCCTTCTTACAAAAACACAAGCTCTCATATCTTTGTATTTTTCACCTTATGAAAGAAGCCCAAAACATTGCTCATGCCACTAGGGGGTTGTCTGAATTTTTTTTCAGACTAGTCTCAGTGCTTTTGTGTTCTTTAAAGTTATGCTTTTAGTTCTGACTTGTATTTGACAAAATGAAGTTTTTATACCTTTTTTGCAGCAAAGCAATGCATTCAAATAATAGACAAAAATGCATGCCTAAGTGGAACAAATCAAACTTTTCCAAGATCTTTCTCTTGGAAGCAAACATTCTCTTAGATGTTACTCTCTAGGTTCACTTCACCTGAAATATAAATGAACTGAAACCTAAGACGGAAATAAAAGAAAATTGGTTGACTTTTTTATGTTGGATTGCAATTTTTTTATGCATAACAAAGTGATATGAATAGCAAAAATTCAGTATCATTAGGAATTCAGTGATATCTGTAAGTATATAATTGTGTAAATCTCTCCATATTTATGTGACTTCTGGTAAGATTTACTTCAGGGTATAACCCGTGAAGTGTTAATGATCTTACACTGCAGCCCTAACTGTCAAATCAAATTATAACAAGTTTGGTTTATTTTTCAAGTGAGCTCCAACATGGATTGCACTTATATTGGATCCAGGACTAAGCACCTCATTAAGAGAGTTTAAAATCAATGGTGATAACTCAGCTAAAATATGTCTACTATTGATCACTCATTGCTCAGCAATATGAAGCTATTGTTAATCAGGAATAAGAGTTACTGGTGTGTGTGTGTGTAACATTCTATTCAGTATAGCTTAGTTTTGTTAGTACTGTATTCCTGTATTTAAAATGCAAACACTAGTGGGCAAGAAAGCTTAAGAGCTAGGTCATTTACATCTGCAGTTGTGGGGAAACCATGAATATGAAATGTCTATGGAGATTCTCAGTCATCCAGGTCATGGTTGTCCCAAAGGTGCTTTTTCAAGAGGCAATTAGTCTTTCTGGTTTTTCTTTGAAAACGTTTCACTTCTCATTCAAGAAGCTTCTTCAGCTCATGAATATGAAATTATGAATTTTGTAATCCCTTTCTAAATAGATTCATACATTCCTCTCTTAAGGATAAACAGAAAGAGAGATAATTTCTATAATATTAAATCCTATGGTTGCTTGATGGGTTATATGCATTTAGCTATTCTGCTAAACACTACACTGAGTTTTGTGCACTCTTTTTTAATGACATAGGGCAACATATGATTTAAAAAATGATTGACTACCATGTTCATCATTCAATTCAGTTAGGTTGCCAGGGAAATCTTGAGTACATTTTCTTTAGTAGGCTAAATGATTAATTAGGGTCCCCCCCCCTTTTTTTCCCTTCTTTCTTCATTTTATGTATATTTGTAGTTCTGCTTAGTGTGTGATTTTACTTTCTGGTGGTACTGCTCAGTTTATCTTCCTCTTTGAAGGATGATTCTAAATGGCATCATTTTTATTCTTCTCCCCCAGAACATTCCTTCTATTGGAATTCAGTAAGAACTAAGGAAACCTTTATCCACTCCATGGTGAGAATATTTTCTTTTCAAAAATTTCTCAGACAACAAACTCCTACCCTACTTCAACAGCACAAGCTTTGTTTAAGTCAGAACTTTGTGCAATTGATTAGATACTCTGGATAAAAGAAAGGAGACATAAATGTTATTTCTAATTGTTCTTTCAGTTCTTTGCAGCCTAATTTTTTCTTTTTGCATGTCCCCCATCCAACTTCTTTTCCATTCTGCATCTCCAATTCTAACTTAATCTGTCTATCTTAACCAAAAAGAAAAAGTTAAAAATCCCCTTTGTTTATTTTCAGGCAGCAAAATAATAGAATTAGAACAACCTACATTCAGCAGCGATCTAAGTCATCAAGAGGAACTTGATGTTGCAGAGAAGAAGGTAAATGCTATCCTTTCTGGCTAGCATAAACTTTTTTGTTATTGAGATGGCATATAATTTTTGGCCTCCCTGGTCACCTGGCAGCAATTTCTATTACATATACTGTTTTAAAGTCTTATTTTCACAGGTATCATTTAACATATTTGAAACACTACAGGCTGTTCTATTTTCATTGCACATTTTACCTGTTTATTACTTTTTAAAAATTTAAGCAACATGTATCCTACAAAGTAACTTGTAACTTTGTATAAATCATCAGTTTAATGTGTTTTCCAAAGTAGTAGTAACATGAAAATCCAGGCTGTCATTGTTATTTTACAGGTGCTAGTGCTTGAGGCCGTTCTCACAAATGAAGAGATCTATGCAAGCATAGACAAGATACACTGTGTCTGTAGAGATATGACTTGGAATAACAAGAATATCATTTTTTAAACAACAAACAGAGGTTTGGCTGTGAATTAATAGAATATTTAATAAAATTCCATATTTTATTTTGTTTGCAAAGCTTCTGCCTCATGCTCTCCACTGCTTTGCTGACAAACTGTATAAATTTGATGCTTTCTTTGGAATTATCTTATCAAAGAGCATCTATTTTATTTGCCTTTCAAAAATCCATAAATATTGTTTTGAGGATTTTGTTCAGATCAAAGAGTATATCCGTATTCACTTGTCATTTTAACTTGTATGTACATATTTGTGCTACCATTACAGAATACTAGAGATTTTTAAATCAGCACTATGAGTTCCGTTCAGAATCACTAAAGAAAATGTGGTTCATTTGTAGAATCTATTACCCCATTCAGTAAAACAAAAACCCCTTTCATCCTAAGTTAATTAGTTCATTATACAGGAGATACATCATTCTTTTAAAAGAAGACAACTAATTTCAAATGCAATAGGTGCAATTCAAGTGCAATTCGAGGTGACTGGGGCCCGTACTTGTCCATCTGTCTGGGAAGAGTTTGATCTGGTGACACCTGATGAAGTGGACAAGGCCATTGGAGCTGTGAGTTCCGCCACCTGCTTACTGGATCCGTGTCCCTCCTGGCTGGTCTCGGCCAGCAGGGAGGTGACACGGAGCTGGGTCCAGGAGATTGTCAACACTTCTTTGGAGAGGGGGTCCTTTCCAGCTCCATACAAGGAGGCACTTGTGCACCCCATCCTCAAGAAGCCTTCCCTGGACCCAGCCATTCTTAACAACTATCGTCCAGTCTCCAACCTTCCCTTTATGGAGAAAGTTGTTGAGAAGGTGGTGGCACTCCAGCTCCAACGGTCCTTGGAAGAAGCCGATTATCTAGGCCCTCAGCAGTCAGGATTCAGGCCCGGCTACAGCACGGAAACTACTTTGGGCGCATTGATGAATGATCGCTGGTGGGTCCAGGACAGGGGTTTATCCTCTGTCCTGGTGCTTCTCGACCTCTCAGCGGCTTTCGATACCATCGACCATGGTATCCTTCTGCGCCGGCTGGAGGGGTTGGGAGTGGGAGGCACTGTTCTTCAGTGTTTCTCCTCCTACCTCTCCAGTCGGTCGCAGTCGGTGTTAGTGGGGGGGTCATAGGTCAACCCCTAGGCTTCTCCCTTGTGGGGTGCCTCAGGGGTCGGTCCTCTCCCCCCTGCTATTTAATATCTATATGAAACTGCTAGTCAAGATCATCCAAGGGCATGGGGTGAGGTATCATCAGTACGCGGATGATACCCACTTGTACATCTCCACCCCATATCCAGTCAACAAAGCAGTGGATGTGATGTGCCGGTGCCTGGAGGCTGTTGGGGTCTAGATGGGTGTCAACAGACTCAAACTCAACCCTGGTAAGACAGAGTGGCTGTGGGTTTTGCCTCCCAAAGACAATTCCCTCTCTCCATCCATTACCCTGGGGAGGGGATTACTGACACCCTCAGAGAAGGTCCGCATCTTGGGCATCCTCCTCGATCCACAGCTCACATTAGAGAACCATCTTTCAGCTGTGGCGAGGAGGGCGTTTGCCCAGGTTCACCTGGTGCACCAGTTGCGGCCCTACTTGGACCAGGAGTCACTGCTCACAGTCACTCATGCCCTCATCAGCTCGAGGCTCGACTACTGTAACACTCTCTACATGGGGCTACCTTTGAAGAATGTTTGGAAACTTCAGATCATGCAGAATGCAGTTGCGAGAGCAATCATGGTCTTCCCTAGGTATGCCCATGTTACACCAACACTCCGCAGTCTGCATTGGTTGCCCATCGGTTTCCGGTCACAATTCAAAGTGTTGGTTATGACCTATAAAGCCCTTCATGGCACCGAACCAGAATATCTGCAAGACCACCTTCTGCTGCACGAATCCCAGCGGCCGGTTAGGTCCCACAGAGTTGGCCTTCTCCGGGTCCCGTCGAATGAACAATGTTGGCTGGCGGGACCCAGGGGAAGAGCCTTCTATGTGGCGGCCCCAAACCTCTGGAACCAGCTCCCCCCGGAGATCAGGACTGCCCCCACCCTCCTTGCCTTTCGTAAACTTCTTAAAACCCACCTCTGCCATTAGGCATTGGGGAACTGAGACATCTCCCCTTGCCTATGTTGTTTTATGTATGGAATGTTTGTGTGTATGTTTTTATATAGGGTTTTTTTTAGGTTTTTAATGTAAAATTGTTATTTTAGACTTAATATTAGATTTGTCATTGTATAATGTTTTATCACTGCTGTGAGCCACCCCGAGTCTGGGGAGAGGGGCGGCATACAAATCTAATAAATAATAACAATAACAACAACAACAACAACAACAATAATAATAATAATAATAATAATAATTATTATTATTATTATTATTTTCAGGTGTTTAATTTTTGTAAATTATGAACTTTTATGAAGGATAAAAAATTCAGAGAATTCATTTTTTTATAATACTTGTTTTTGTGGAATGGGGAAGAACTGTAATTCAAACCAGTGAGATTGTCAAAACTATTTCCACAAAAATAAGCCCTAGTGAAGATCATCATCAGACCAGGAGGATGAGTGGGCCTGGCCAGCAATGGAGGCAGGGAGTGTGCAGGGGGCAATGGTGTCCAGCAGCATCCACAGCCTGTGCAGCACAAGTGAGTTGATTACCTGGCCAAGGAGCAAGTGGAAGCAGAGGCATGGGTGGAAAGGCTGGTGATCCTGGCATGCCGCAAAGGCTGTAGGCAAGGCAAGATACATGAAGACAAGCATCCTGCGCCCTCCCTCCCCATCCCATATTGATAAATATGTCATATGGAAACCTGTTTGTTCCCATCAGAAAAGTATAAAGTACTCAGAGCACTTCTCATAGTCTTACAGAATCACTCAATTATAGCTGTAACCTACAGTAGGGCTTTGCATTGCCCCAGTGATGGTTCAGTGACACTATAACTTACTACTGGGGAAATGGTCTCAATGACATATTAGGTTATTGACTGCATTTAAGTACCGGTATGTTTAGTATTAAACAGAGTAGGGGACTATTCAGACCAGAGTACATTTCTGTATAGCCACTTTTGCTTATTTTTGCTGATGCATAGGGATTACATTTAGAGATTGCATTTAAAATCTGAAATCTTAATATAGAAATACATTACTTATTGCACTATTTCTGAAACTGTTGTTCCAAAGTCAAGTTATTATGGCAGTAATAAGGACACTATAGCATGGGCTTTGTTTCTCCTCTTTAATGAGCTGTCTTAAGTACTTTAATAAAGCTGATATTGTGATTTCTGTCACTTCATATATATTTTGTTTTCTGGGGGAAAGAGGAGGGTCTATATATACATATTTTTTTATTTTATAGTACACCAGTGATTCAGTAAATTCTAAAGCAACTACAAGTTTCTTGTTAAAGTGATTAAATATGCTCCTTAGGTATTTAGGGGTTTTTTTTTCCTCTTAAAAATGTGGATTGAGGGTCAGTGAAAGAGTCATTCTAAGATTTCCCTCAGCAAATGTAACTGAGGCTGTGAGGAAAGCCTGCGGAAGACACTGCCTGAGGTAGTATTAATTCAAGATTCTCATTCTCTGCAAAGGCGCACTATAACAAGGGGATTGCACTAAAAAAATGCATGTTCATAAGCTTCTATGATTACCTAAAAGTCCATGTTATTACTCAAATGAAGATGGGAAGTCTGTAAAGGGCTGTATGTTGAGAGCTGCCACATGGATTAGAGTGACAGTTTCCGCACTTGTAGCAGTTCTGTATCCATAAGAGGTACTTTGTGTAGAGACAAAGTACACAATTGGTCCTTTCTTCTGTAAGGACACATTTGCTATACTTCATTGAGTGACTATGGAGAGTAGAGAGGGGAAATGGATACACCATTATCACATTTCACTTAAAGTTAAGGCTGCGATTTTGAAATGATTGAAGTAAACATGCCCAGAAAAAGTCCCTTGATGCCCTGGCATTTTGGCCCATGGGCCATATTGACCCTTATTAGAGTTCCACATTTAAAATACATAAGGTAAATGATTTGAAAAAGATTATTCAGATCATTAAATATAGGCCGGCATTAGCCTTTAGAAAGTTAGTTCTCTATTCTTTTTCAGTCTTTGGTAAGGAATACTGTTGTTATCTAGATATTTGAAAAGGAGGGTGGGGGGGAGACATACTGTATAATTTTTTAAAGGTAAAATGGAACTTTAAACTTGAATGGTAATATGGTATTTGTGAAAAGTACTGTATGCATGCATTAATATTTATAGCATGAATTATAATGTGAGTCAAGGACAGATTTTGTGGATTTGTAAAGAATTCCCCTAAATATTTATCGTTTAAGGGCAGGTATATTATAATTTTGTGTCATTAATTGATCTAAGCCTGGATTTTAGAATGCCTCAAGGTTAAATGTGACATATAAACAAGCTAGGGAACCTCTAGCCCTGCTGTTGTTGCTGAACTACAATTCCCAGCATCTTATACTATTGGCCATGCCAGCTGTCTCTATTGGGAGTTGTAATTCAGCAGCACAGGAAAATCCCATCTCTATTCTACATCTTCTATGAATCTGGAGACATATTTCCAAGCATCTTAGGCCTTTGAGCCTAAGTTTCAAATATGCATTTTCAGAATTTGATAATTGTATTATTATAGGAATGGGGCAGAAATATAAGCATGATTTTCTGAATAAGGCCCTCAGAGTAGTATACTTTATACCTTATTAGTAGCAATAGTAAAATAGTCAAGAATTAGCATTTTAAAACAAAGGAGAATATTCTGCCATCTTGTCTGATTCAAGTACCCAAGCTATTTTGTGAAGGCTTGTACATGAGTACAACCACCCTAGGAAAAATAACACAGAGGTAGAAAGGCCCTCTATAGCAGTGATGCCGAACGTATGGCACGGGTGCTACAGGTGGCACACGGAGCCATATCTGCGGAGCCATTGCCCTAGCTCAGCTCCAATGTGCATGGGTGTGCTGGCCAGCTGATTTTTGACTCACACGGAGGCTCTGGGAGAGAGTTTTTGGCTTCCAAAGAGGCTCCGGGGGGATGGCTGTTTTTATCCTCTCCTAGCTCCAGGGAAGCTTTTGGAGCCTGTAGAGAGAGTCTTCGGAGAGGGGCGGCATACAAATCAAATCAAATCAAACAAATCAAACAAATCAAACAAATCAAACAAATCAAACAAATCAAACAAACAAACAAACAAACAAACAAACAAATAAATAAATAACAAAAGCCTACCAGGCCCACAGGAAGTTGGGAAACAGGCCGTTTTCCACCTCAAGAGGGCCTCCAGGGAGGGAGGTGAGGGAAGCTGTTTTTGCACTCCTGAGGCATTGAATTATGGGTGTGGGGATTCACACATGTGCAATAGCATGCGCACATGCTCTTTTAGCACCCAAGGGGAAAAAGGATTGCCATCACTGCTCTATAGTCTTGCAAATAAGACCTTATTAACTTTACTCCAATGAGTAAGGTATCAGTTACTCATGAAGCATTTGTACAGGAACATGTGTTTCAAACAAAAGTGCTTTGAAAACCCTCTTTGGAAAGTTTGAGTTTGTCATGTTAACAGAAATAACAGTGGAAACTGATGCTGCATGTTGTGTGAAGAAAGTGCATAGAATGTAAAATGTTTATATTTCAAATGTCTTTTAAAAATTACAGTCTAACACAAGATTCATAATTTTCTTGATCTTTTAAACACTGTCAAATGTTAAATAAAATTAATATACCTTTATACATCAAATATTCACTAATGCTTCTTGAATATGAAATGAAAGGGTTTTTTGGGTTATTTATGTATATATCAGTTGATACATTAGATTAAAGGGCTAGAATAATATCTTCATTGTTTTTTGTCTTTTGTATTATCTTCATTATTGTGAGTGTGTTGTAGAGATTGTATGTGCCACTTATGTAAAGTACTACTACATATTCTGGCATTGATTCAAAAGATATTTAGAGCAATAATTTTATTTGCATTGATTGCTAGACCATGATATAACTTATTGCAAAACCTATTGGTTGTTTTAACTTTCATTTATAATGTGGGGATACTAAAGTATGGACTGCTAATACAGGTGGTCCTTGACTTAACAACAGTTTATATAGTGACCATTCAAAATTACAATGGCTTTGTCAGTTTTTCACATAATCATTGCAATGATTCTCTTAACAAGTGAAGAAAGATAATAAAATGGGGCAAAACTCACTTAACAGATGTCTCACTTAGCAACAGAAATGCTGGGCTCAGTTGTGCCCAAGATGTAATTAAGCATTTACATGTAGCATTAACTTGTTTAAAGACTATGTTTGCTGTCTTCAGCATTTCTGAATAGTTCCTCCATTGAAATCAGTGTAGTTGCTCTTAATTTATGGAGTTTAGCCTAAATCACTCAAGTACAAGTCAGCTTACCTTAGATTCAGAAAGAAATGTATGGTAATGTTCTGCATTCAGTTTACTAGTAGAATAATACTAAACATGATTATGAAAATTTTAGATATAGGAAATAGATCCCATAAATTAATTACATA
Organism: Erythrolamprus reginae; assembly: GCF_031021105.1. Classification (NCBI taxonomy): domain Eukaryota; kingdom Metazoa; phylum Chordata; class Lepidosauria; order Squamata; family Dipsadidae; genus Erythrolamprus; species Erythrolamprus reginae. Next base: position 32,542,960 of record NC_091955.1, on the reverse strand, counting down.
TACAGTAATACCTCATGATACGAACATAATTGGTTCCAGGACGAAGTTCGTAAGGTGAAAAGTTCGTAAGATGAAACAATGTATCCCATAGGAATCAATGGGAAAGCGAATAATTCGTGCAAGCATTATGCGTGGGGAGAGGGAGAAGTTTTCGCTGACGGCAAAGGAGAATCCCGGCGCTTCAGCTTCAGACAAGGCTCCCTTGACTAGATGCCCCCTTCCTTAGCGTCCTCTGGAGCCCATGGGGACAGTCACATGCTCCCCCTTTTCTCCCCGGACAAGGAAGTGGCGCCCAATTGAAGTAACGATCCGGAGTCCTAATCCGGCTGCTGCTTCTCCTCCCTCTAATCCTGAGCAGCCCCATCTAGGAGAAACCGTTCTGAGTCCTCTTCACCCTTGGGGGGGAGGACGGGACTTTCACCTAGGCAGCTTCCGCTATCATTGCAAAGGAGAGGCAGCCCAGCTGCCGAAGATCAAACTGTTTCTATTCCGTTCTAAGGCAAGGCTCAGGATTCCTTAAAGGGGCAGCGCTGGCAACTTTTCTTTTTAGCACTGGGGAGAAGCAGAAGGACCCTTGCCTCCCTCCCCAGTGCTTTGCTCAGGGAGACAGAAAAGGCGAAGGGGTGGGGGGGGGAGAGGGAACGGGAGGCTCAGGATTCCTTAAAGGGGCAGCGCTGGCAACTTTTCTTTTTAGCACTGGGGAGAAGCAGAAGGACGCTTGCCTCCCTCCCCAGTGCTTTGCTCAGGGAGACAGAAACGGCGAAGGGGGGGGGGAGAGACAACGGGAGGCTCACGATTCCTTAAAGGAGCAGCGCTGGCAACTTTTCTTTTTAGCATTGGGGAGAAGCAGAAGGACCCTTGCCTCCCTCCCCAGTGCTTTGCTCAGGGAGACAGAAACGGCGAAGGGGCGGGGGGGGAGAGAGAACGGGAGGCTCATGATTCCTTAAAGGGGCAGCGCTGGCAACTTTTCTTTTTAGCATTGGGGAGAAGCAGAAGGACCCTTGCCTCCCTCCCCAGCGCTTTGCTCAGGGAGACAGAAACGGCGAAGGGGCGGGGAGGGGAGAGACAACGGGAGGCTCACGATTCCTTAAAGGGGCAGCACTGGCAACTTTTCTTTTTAGCATTGGGGAGAAGCAGAAGGACCCTTGCCTCCCTCCCCAGCGCTTTGCTCAGGGAGACAGAAACGGCGAAGGGGCGGGGAGGGGAGAGACAACGGGAGGCTCACGATTCCTTAAAGGGGCAGCGCTGGCAACTTTTCTTTTTAGCATTGGGGAGAAGCAGAAGGACCCTTGCCTTCCTCCCCAGTGCTTTGCTCAGGGAGACAGAAACGGCGAAGGGGCGGGGGGGGGAGAGAGAACGGGAGGCTCACGATTCCTTAAAGGGGCAGCGCTGGCAACTTTTCTTTTTAGCATTGGGGAGAAGCAGAAGGACCCTTGCCTCCCTCCCCAGCGCTTTGCTCAGGGAGACAGAAATGGCGAAGGGGCGGGGGGGGAGAGAGAGAACGGGAGGCTCACGATTCTTTAAAGGGGCAGCGCTGGCAACTTTTCTTTTTAGCGCTGGGGAACAGCAGAAGGATCCTTGCCTCCCTCCCCAGCGCTTTGCTCAGGGAGACAGAAACGGCGAAGGGGCGGGTGGGAGAGAGAGAACGGGAGGCTCACGATTACTTAAAGCGGCAGCGCTGGCAATTTTTCTTTTTAGCGCTGGGGAGAAGCAGAAGGACCCTTGCCTCCCTCCCCAGTGCTTTGCTCAGGGAGACAGGGACGGCAAAGGGGTGGGGGTGGGGGCGGAGTGCCATTTTGCGATCTCCGGTGGGTTCGTAAGGTGAAAAAAGTTCGTAAAAAGAGGCAAATTTTTTCTGAACCTTGGGTTCGTATCTCGAAGTGTTCGTATCATGAGGGGTTCGTATCATAAGGTACTACTGTATATTTTTAATCTACAAATAGGGATTTAATATATGAACTAAGAAAATTAGGGATGGTGAAAATATGGATCCTACAATTTCAGATACTTTTGCTTTAGAAAGATATTTTCCAAGCTAGGAAAAATGTTTGAGCTGGGCTTTCATATCTTGAGCTGAATCCCCTTTCATTAAAAGAACAGGCTTCTATGAATATTAATATATCTCTGGCTGATGTGATTTCTAGATCAGTTTCTTTCTAATCAACAAAATTGCTACTATTTTTGCTTTAAACAAGATGCACAATTTTTTTGTAGTCATCTCCGTTGGTAAACGATTGATCTCTTTTTCCCACATGACTTTATTCTGTAACTATTTCTTCTCCAGCAACCATAGAATCACAATGGACCCAAAATACCAAATATGTCTGTTAACCAGAAGTTTGGATAGTAAAATAGAATAGTAAATGAAACATCTGCCAAACTTTCTTATTTAGATAGGGTGAATGGAAGAAGCAGACAGAACTGGCTTCAAAACAAGAGCTCTTTATTTGGCAACTATTTACAACCCAGCAAAGGCTCTATCTGACAGCCAGCTCTTTTATAGGGAGCTGCCAGACAGTCTAGCCAATCAGCAGTCCTGACTGAAGCTATGCGTTTCAGTCTGAAAATGTAACAGTTTAATTCACAGAAATATAGATTTGTAAGGACACTATGTTGTCACTTCAGAATAGGATATCTAGAAAAAAACTGAAGGAGCTTTTAAAATTTATTTTTATTATTTATTTATTCAGTGTATATTGTTACCACTCTCAGATCTATTTATTTGTTTGTTTGTTTGAGTTGAAAGGGGCCTTGCAGGTCACCAAGTCCAACCCTCTGCTTAAGCAGGAAATCCTGCAGCACCACAGCCAAATGACAGCCCAATCTCCTCTTGAAAATGTCCAAAGTTGGGGGGGGGGGTCCACAACCTCCGCTGGCAGGCTGTTCCACTGGTTGATCGCTCTGACTGTCAGGAAGTTCTTCCTTATTTCTAGGTTGAATCTCTCCTTGGTCAGCTTCCAACTGTTGTTCCTCATCTGTCCCTCTGGTGCCCTGGAAAACAGTGTGACCCCCTCCTCTCTGTGGTAACACCTTAAGTATCTGTAGACTGCTATCATGTCCCTCCTGGCCCTTCTTTTCTCTAGGCTATCCATGCCCAGTTCCAGCAATCTTTCTTCATAAGTTTTGGTTTCTAGTCCCCTAATCATTTTGGTTCCTCTTTTCTGCACCTTCTACAGAGTTTCTATGTCCCTTTTGAAATGTGGTGACCCAAACTGAATGCAGTACTCCAGATGTGATCTGACCAGGGTGTTATAGAGTGGTATTAATACCTCTCTGGTCTTGGAGTGTATCCCCCTGTTGATACAGTTTAGGGTTGTGATGGCCTTTTTAGCCGCTGCGGCACATTGCTGGCTCATAATTAATTGATTATCCACCAAGAATCCAAGATACCTTTCACAGTCACTACTGCTAAGTAGGGTTCCTCCCAGACTCTGCGTGTCTATGGGTTTTTTTACCTAGGTGAAGGACTTTACTCTTCTTGAAGTTGAACATCATTTTGTCAGTTTGGGCCCACAATGTTAATCTATCTAGGTCTTTCTGTATTTTGAGCCTATCCTCTAGGGTGTTGTCTATCCCCACCAGCTTGGTTTCGTCTGCAAATTTGATTAGTTCCCCCTCTATTCCCTCATCTGGCTCATTGATGAAAATGTTGAAAAGCACAGGGTCCAGGACAGAACTCTGTGGTACCCCACTGCCTACCTTCTTCCATGTGGATTTGGCGCCATTGAGCACAACCCGTTGGGTGCAGTTGATCAGCCAACTGTTTATCCATGTGCATATGTTGTAGTCTACCCCTTTTTTCTAATTTGTGGATTAGGAGATTGTGATCTACTTTATCAAAAGCTTTGCTGAAGTCCAAGTATATGAGGTCAACTACATTGCGTTGGTCTACTGATTTGGTTATGGTGTTGAAAAATGATATGAGATTGGTTTGACATGATTTGTTTCTGACAAACCCATGTTGGGTGTTGGATATTATTTTATTTGTTTTTAGATAGTGGCAAAGTTGTTTTTTGATTATTTTCTCCAGTATTTTTCCAGGTATAGGAGTCAGACTGATTGGTCTATAGTTACCTGGGTCAGTCTTTTTACCTTTTTTGTGGATGGGGACTACATCAGCTCATTTCCAGTCTTCCAGTAGATCTCCTGTGGTCCAGGATGTTTAGTAGATGAGGAGAATTGGTTCCGCGATGGTGTCTGCCACTCCTTTTAGGACTCTGGGGTGTAGTCCATATGGTCTTGTTGATTTGTACTCTTTGAGCTCCCACAAGTGGTCCCTAATTGTGTTTTTATTTATGTTGAGTTCAGTTCCGGGGCTGTTTATTTCAGTTGAATTGCAGGTTGGTTGGTTGGTTCCTTTTTGTGTGAAGACTGATGCATTGAGCAGCTGTGCTTTATCTCTGTTGTCTGTGATTTCTTTACCATCTTCATTTTTTAGTGTAGTGACTGTTTCCTTGATTTTCTTCTTGTTGTTTATGTGCTTGAAGAAGCTTTTTTTTTTTTGTTTTCATTGACTTTCATTGCTAGGTATTGTTCATGTTGGGCCTTTGCTGTTCTTATTTTTTGTTTGCAGATTCTTGCTCTTTGTTGAAATTCTGCTTAGTTATGTGTCCTTTCCATTTTTTGTATTTGGCTTTTTTTCCTGTGAAGTCTTTGTTTAGCCATGCTGGGTTCTTTTTAGTTTTCCTGTTTTTCTTTTTCATAGGGATTGTATTGGACATCTATGATTTTGTTTTTGAGGGCCTCCCAGCCTTTCTGTGGGTATTTACCCTTTAGAACTTCCTTCCAGGGGATATTTTCCAGGTTGTCTCTGAGCTTGTTGAAGTCCGCTTTTCTGAAGTCTGGGACTGTAGTAGTGTTGCGTTCAGCATTTAGTGATTGTATTATATTGAATTTTAGGATGTTGTAGTCACTCTCACCCAACGTCCCTTCTGGTTTGATTCCTTCTATCATTTCTTCCCTGTTTGTTAGTATTAGGTCTAGTATTGTAGTCCCTCTGGTTCCTGGTTCCACTTTTTGGGCTAGAAAGTTATCTGCGAGATTGGTGAGAAATCTATTAGACATACACATGACTTTTGGCAATTCATAGTTTTAAAATAAAATATATGCTAATATTAAAATAAATAAATAACACAGCAACTGGAAAATCATAAAAAGCCCTTATCTTAGCCAAAGAAAAAGATTTCCTTTCTCACTCAGGGCCCCAGGCCTGGGCACAGAAACAAAATTTTGATTGTCTTGTGGGTGGAAATGGAAAAAAATGAGGTAATATCATGGGAAAGTGAGTTGGAAGCTAGTGCCTTAAAATAATACGGGAAAAAAGATTTTTGGTTTCTCTATTCTTTTGAAATGATTGTCCAGAGGGTAAAATAAAAACAGGCACTTACATTATAGTAGTTTTGCAAATATCTCGTGTGTGTGTGACTCTCACCAGATGTCTGATGCAAGACACTATTCAGTGTGTTAAAAAGCCAAAGGCACATTAACAGATGCTCAGCATAATGAAGTAAGCAGCATGGTGTAAAAGAAAAAACGCAAGATTGAATCCCACTGGAAGTTATTTTTTCTCATATTTTTCCCTCCATTTTTTAAAAGATGGTGATGGTAGACCATGTCCAAATAACAGCAAATAGTACATTTTGCTTTTATTATTAACATTTTTGTTGTTTATTTTGCGGCATGGATCTCTAGGTAGGAGAAACCTGCTCTATAGGACAAATATTTGCCTAGAAAGATAGACCTGAATTTAGAAATTCAATGGATCATATTGTTTGGATGATTTTGGTAAGTATTGTATGATTAAAACCATCTTCTGGTTTTAGCTGCGGTGGCGCAGTGTTTAGAGTGCAGTACTGCAGGCTAAATCTGCTGATTTATTTATTTATTGGATTGCTATCAGTTGGATTGCCAGCTGATTGCAATTTGGCAGGTTAAATCTCACCAGGCTCAAGGTTGACTCAGCCTCCCATTCTTCCGAGGTGGGGTAAAAAGAGGACCCAGATTATTGAAGGCTATATGTTAACTCTGTAAACTGCTTATAGAGGCTATAAAAGCACTGTAAAACGGGATATAAGTCTAAGTGCTATTGCTATTTCTATTGCTATTCTCACTCCAAAATGGCACATTGCAGTGTGGATGTGTGCCTTGAATGTGTATATACTATGACTTTAACGTAAAAAAGTTATGTTTCTCATACATAACTTTATGATATCTGGAGCTGAACACTATATCTTTCTCAGATCGTCTTCAGATCTTCCTCTAGATGGGACAATTTTAGGAGTTGTATTCCACATATTTTAGTTATTGAAAAACTGCTCTGAGTGCAGAGTGGAGTGCAAAAAAAAAGGGGGGGGGGTGCTAGGGCTAAGACAAGTCAGCTGCCATGCTTCCCTGTAGAAATTATTTTGTCATACAATTCTGGGGATGTAGCTGTTAGGGGAAGGATGTGGAAGAAACTTAAATATTTTTCAGTTATTAGTTGATGAAAAACAAGTGAAATCTAAGATTCTCCACTGCATCTGGAAGGAGAGTCCAACATGGGTTATTTACCAATCCTATTGGTAGAGACTGAGTTAGAAATTTACATAATAATTAAGCACCGCCCCCATACTGCTCCCATGAGCCCAGTTTTAAAAACTCAGTCCCAGTGTAGAGACGTACGGAGTTTTGCTCTAGGAAAATTAGACTGTAGAATAAATTGTTGTACCTGTTTAATGGTTTTCTTTTTGTCTCCTTCCAGTTGCTGAAAAAGAAGAAGAAGCAGATGGGGTTGTCTGCCCTCCGCGGGCAGCAACCCCCAACGTCCTCCTCAGGGGTTCGCTTCCCTCCGAGGGAACTTCCCCGAAAAGGAGCATCCAGCCTGGGGTCCCTGACCTCTGTGGCCAGACCAGGGCTGCGAGCCGAAGGTGGGGGGGTCCGTCCCCCCCATTGGGAGGTTCGAAGGCGCGTTCATCCAAGCTCCTGGGAAGAAGCGGAGCTGCGCCTATCAGCTGTTTGGTGGCCGGGAAAGCTGCCGGCCCTGCCGGCGGCAAGAGTCGTACACGCAACCACCACCGCCGAGGAAGCCTCCGCAACTGCCGCCGCCGCAGGAGACAAGGGCTCGAGAGCCGAGAAGGGCAGCAAGCAGCTTGGCTGGGAAGTGGCGGGAAGCGGCCAGCAGCCCAGGAATGGCTGGACAACGCCGAAAGCTGGGCAAAGCCACGAACGGCTTGGGCGGCGCCATTTTGGGACCGCTGTCGGCGCGATACCCCAAGGCGCCAACTGGATGTACTTCCGGCAGCTATTGGGCGCCAGGAGGCCACCACACCTCAGGGCGCAGGCGCAGAGCCTTACCGAGGCGGGACGCCATTTTACCGGGCTAACGAGGCGTTTTAAGGCTGCTTACCGGAGACTCCTCTAGATCACCAAAGATCCTAAAGAGTGAGTAATTATGGAAGAACAATCGGGCAGCGACAAGCCTACATCCCTGGCCAGGCCTAAGGACAAGCCCAAGGGGAAGGCCAAAGAAAAGTCAAAGGCCTCTCAATCTCCTGCCTCGGCCTCTTCACTCAAGGAGGCCGAGAAGCGCATCAAGGCCCTGGAAAAAAGGCTGGAGGCGGCCTTACATGCCTCCCCCTCAGCAGTTCCACTGACCCAGAGGCAGGCCTTGACCCCAGATCCAATGACCCCACTATCGCCTTTTGGCTTATCTGTGGCTAGGTATGAGGGGGACTGGTCACCAGACCGACAATCTACAGCAATGCCTCCTGTGGCGCCTTTACCAGCCACCTCGTGGACCAGGCCCGGGTCAACTGGACATCCCAGGAGAGATCCCCAGGGCCCTTCAGCCACTTTCACCCCCACGGCGGTGGGGCTAAGGGCACAGGCGAGTACATGGCAGGACATGCCACCAGACTTGCAAGAACTCATTGCAAACGCCTACTCGCAGGGCGTGGCAACTGGGGCCCACCAGCAGTGTTCCCTCTAATTTTTTTTTGGGGGGGGCGGAAAAGTATAGTGTCTGAGCAGCAGTCCCTTCGGGACTGGGCAGCACAGAAATAATAAATAAATAAATAAACAAACAAACAAACAAACAAACAAAAAACCCACCCTGTTTTGCCTCAGAGAATTTCAAAATAAAATACTGTACTGTGTGTCTATAACAGTGAGCTCATAATAGGGCAACTCTATCAATATCAAAATGCCATTTAAATAGTTGAGTTAGTTTCAAACTAGATTTTGATTTTCTTTCTCTCTTCCTTACTCCCATTCTTTTTCTTTCTCTTTTTCTTCCTCTCTTTTTTCTATCTGTTTCTCTCTCTTCCTCTCTTCCCCTCTCTCTCCTTCCCTCTCACTCTTTCCCACTCGGCTTCTGGGCAGGTTTGAAAAACTCTGAGTTGATGATGATTTTTAAGTGAGCGATTGCTCACTGCTCAGCTTAGAGGGAACTATGCCCACCAGTATGCTCCACAGCCATCACAAGCAGCAGCAAGGAACATGTGGTCAGTACCGCCCCCCTCGGGCTTGGGGTCACTCTCAGAGGAACCATTGCTAGGAGAGGACAGCGAAAAGGAGTACGACCTGTCTGAGGATGAGACACCCCCAGAACAACCGCCACCGGTAACATAGTTCCCTCTAGCTCAACTATTTAAGTGGCATTTTGATATTGATAGAGTTGCCCTATTATGAGCTCACTGTTATAGACACACAGTACAGTATTTTATTTTGAAATTCTCTGAGGCAAAACAGGGTGGGTTTTTTATTTGTTTGTTTGTTTGTTTGTTTATTTATTTATTATTTCTGTGCCGCCCAGTCCCAAAGGGACTGCCGCTCAGACACTATACTTTTCCGCCCACCCCCAAAAATAATTAGAGGGAACACTGACCGGTAGGCCTGTTTAAGCCAACTCTGTTCAGGACTCTTCTATTCAAGGCTAAACAGGTGATGAACCTACCTGGAACGGCTAAAACAGCCGAAGAGGCGGGCAAGACCTCAGCTACCCTACTTAGGGAACCCCAACCCGAGTCTGACCATTTTCCATCATCTCACATATTTGTGGAAGGGGTCAAGAGGCCATGGCAACACCCAGCGGCGGCTCAAGGCCCGTCAAACCTAGAAAGGAAATTCTACACCTTCAATGAGGAGGTAAAAAAACTCCTCGAGTACCCGCCAATAGACCAGCCAGTCGTGACTTTAGTCTCCAGCGCATTGGTGCCTTCAGAAACAGGGGAGAGCCTGAAACCGGAGGACAGGAGGGCGGAGACACTCCTGCGGAAGGTCCACCAGATGGCAAGCTGGGGATTCAGGGCAGCAGTAGCAGCATCGTTTCTGAACAGAGCATCGATTCTGTGGCTACAGGAGATGCAATCTCGGCTGGGACCAGAAGAGGGCAGGTTGTGCCAAGACCTGAGCAAGCTTCTGGCAGCAGCCTCCTGTGGTTAAGGAAGTGGCCGGCTGACCTGAAATCTAAGTGGCGGCTGGCGTCGGCCCCATTCCAGGGCTCGATGCTCTTTGGCGACATCCTGGACAAAGTCCTCATAGAGGACAAAGACAAAAGAAAAGTGCTACCCAAGTCAGGCAGACGTCAAGACCGGAGATCTACCCCATACACGAGACGTCAAACACCTCGCTGGGAGAACTCCACAGGAATGACGCAGCACCAAAGACCATTCACTCAAGGTCAATTCACACAACAATCCTTCAGGAGTGACCGGGGGTCGTTCCAGGACAGACCAAGGGGCTACCAACAATCCAGGCGGCCCTTTCGGGGAAACAACCAAAGAGGCTTTCGTCGTTCCAAGTGACTCTGCCAATCGGCTACCAATCGGGGGAAAGCTTCAATACTTCAGTGCCCCTTGGCGCAACACCTCGTCCGACCAGTGGGTCCTTGCCACAGTGTCGGGAGGGCTACGCCTGGAGTTTATTGGGCAACCCCCCAATCGGTTTATACGCTGTCCAACTATTCAAGAACCACAAAAGATGCAGCAATTACAAAAGGAAATAACACATTTGCTGGAGATCCGAGCCATAGAACCAGTACCGCCTCAGGAGATTGGCAAAGGGTTCTATTCGATGATTTTCATTGTTCCCAAGGCCTCGGGAGGTTGCAGGTTGATCCTCAACCTAAAACAACTCAACCTCTTCATCAAATACAGGAGGTTTCACATGCACTCCCTGCAAACCATCCTGGCCTCAATTAGGCCTCGAGATTTGTTGACCTCCATCAACTTAAAAGAGGCATACCTCCATGTGCCCATACATCCAGCACATCGGAAATACCTCCGTTTTTGCTCTGAGGGAACACATTACCAGTACAGGGCCATGCCATTTGGCCTTTCCTCAGCTCCACGAACTTTTACAAAGCTCCTGGATGCCCTGACGGCCCACCTGTGCAGCCATGCCATAAGGTTGATGGCATACCTGGACGACATCATTATACTGTCCAGGTCCCCGGCACGGGCAAGACACGACTTAATTCAGACCATGCGAACACTAGAAGGTCATGGCTTCACTATAAATATGGAGAAGAGCCAGTTGTCGCCCAGAACCAGGCTTCAACATCTGGGGGCCATAATAGACACTCAATCCAACACAGTGTCGCTTTCCCCAGAAAGGCTAGAGAATATCCAGCGTCTAATAGCCAGCCTCAACCATCACAGACGGATCCCACTATCACTATTATCAAAGATACTGGGAATCCTGGTGTCGGCTATAGGGATTGTCCCCTGGGCCAGACACCATATCCGGACTTTACAGTGGTTCCTTCTACCAGCACAAAGATCCAGGGTAAGCCACTGTCATCGGAAGGTCAAGATACCTTGGAGGGTCAGAGAGTCCCTAAGATGGTGGACATCTCAGGCAATACACAAGGGCTCCCCCTTCCAAATACAAGACAAAGTCATCCTTACCACAGATGCCAGCCTTTATGGTTGGGGAGCCTACATTGGCCATCACATGGCACAGGGCACATGGTCAACAAAGGACCTAACACCAATAAACATAAATTTCCTCGAACTCAGAGCAGTACACTTAGCTCTGCAGACTTTCCTTCTGATTGTACAGGACAAACATATTTTGGTTTTGACAGACAATGTGGCGACCAGAGCTCACTTGAACCACCAAGGGGGTACAAGGTCGCAACGCCTTATGGAAGAGATGACCAATCTGTTCGACTGGGCCGAGGTGCATCTAGCATGATTGTCTGCGGAGCACATTGCCGGAACCAACAACACGCAGGCAGACTGGCTCAGCAGGACCACTCTAGACCCGTCGGAGTGGCGGTTAGATCCAGAACTATTCCAACAGATGTCACACAAATTCGGGATGCCCTCAGTGGATCTGTTCGCAACCCGTCAGAATGCTCAGATCCCGAGATTTTACTCACGCTTCCCAGAACCGGGAGCAGAAGGGGTCAATGCCCTACTGTCTCATTGCCCCCCCCCGGGTTGCTGTACGCGTTTCCCCCAGTGAACTTGATTCCAAGAGTTGTGGAAAAGATCCTGCGGGAGAAGGCGGAGGTACTGATGATAGCACCACACTGGCCATGCCGTCCGTGGTTCGCTGACCTGACGGCAATGTCAGTATCTCCGCCATGGAGAATTCCGGACCAAGTCATCTCTCTCAGCCAGGGGACCTTGCAACATCCGGACCCCCAATGGCTACAACTGACCGTATGGCACTTGAGTGGCATAGACTGAGACATCTGGAATTACCGGAGAAGGTCATTGACACAATACAGGCCGCACGGCGACCTTCCACCTCTAGGATTTACCAGGCGTCGTGGGCGGCCTTTTGCAAATTTTGTGACAAAGAGGGCAAAAATCCCAGGGATGCATCCTTAATTACGGTACTGGAATTTTTACAAGCAGGGATAGAAAGGGGATTGGCCCCTAACACCCTGAAGAGACAAGTGGCGGCTCTCTCCACCATGGTTCAGACATCGGAGGCGCGGTCACTAGCCCAACATCCATGGGTCAGAGACTTCATCAGAGGTGCCTCGAACAAACACTCACCACCGATTCGGAGGTTCCCATCATGGGATCTCAACCTAGTTCTTAAGGCACTAACAAAGCCACCCTTTGAGCCTCTGAGATCAATCCCGTTAAAGCTACTTTCCCTAAAGACATCCTTCTTGGTGGCAATCACCTCTGCACGCAGAGTATCGGAACTATCAGCTCTCTCCGTGAGACCAGACTTATGCATCTTTTATCCGGATAGGGTGGTGCTCCGTTTAGACCCCACCTTCATACCGAAGGTGAATACACATTTCCATAGGAAGCAGGAATTAATACTACCGGATTTCTGCACACACGGGAACCATCCTTCGGAGCTAAGATGGCATAAGATTGATGTCAGACGAGCCCTGAAGATATATATCAGAAGGACTGAATCATTTCGGCAGTTGGAGCATTTGTTTATTTCGTTCTCACAGCACAAAATGGGACTTGGACTCTCTTCTAAGTCTATCAGTCATTGGCTGAAGGACTGTATTACAGAAGCCTATAGAGCGGGAGGAAATACCCCACCGATGGGCCTGACTGCCCACTCCACCATGAGTGCGGCGGCATCAGCAGCTTGGACAACGCAAGCATCTATAGAAGATATTTGCAAAGCGGCTACCTGGGCAGCACCTTCTACGTTTATTAAACATTATAAGTTAGATTCCTTTGCATCAGCGGAGGCTGCATTTGGTAGACGCGTCCTACAGAAAGTTTGTTTATCTCCAACGTCCCTACCAAGACCTTCTCCCTCCCATGGGCCTTAAATCTTTGGTATATCCCATGTTGGACTCTCCTTCCAGATGCAGTGGAGAAGACCCGTTGTACCTACCTGAACGGTCTTCTCGATGCACTGGAAGGAGAGTCCAAACCCACCCGGCATGTTGAAGTTCAGGGCCGCCGGAGATGGGAGTTCCTAAGTTATTGTTGTATTAATAAAACTTGGTTATCCTCTTACATTGTCTTCGTTTTTAAAACTGGGCTCATGGGAGCAGTATGGGGGCGGTGCTTAATTATTATGTAAATTTCTAACTCAGTCTCTACCAATAGGATTGATAAATAACCCATGTTGGACTCTCCTTCCAGTGCATCAAGAAGACCGTTCAGGTAGGTACAACGGGTCTTTTGGTGGTTGTATCTGATAACTTTGGGAGGGATAGCAGATTCTCAAATGCACAAGATGATTTATTTACTTATGATTGTCTTAGTTTAAATATTGACAAAATTATTCTACTTATGAAATGAATCATTAACAGCTTAGAAGAGTATAGTGAAATAATTTATTCTTCTGAACAATACTCTTTATCCCAAATACAATGTTAAAAATTCTCTTAGAGAAAAACTGAAAATCCAAATAAAAGCATTTGTGAAACGAAATAGCAATTATGTTTTTCTGACTCCCACAATGAATTTCCAGATATCTTACTCTTATATTCACATTTTTCTACCTCTTTACATCTCAAAATAAACAGCAAATTACAAACAATGTACACATTAAAAAACAAGAGTGAATAAAATAACAATAAATTATAAAAAATCAATATAAAATGTTCTTTAAAAAGGAAATGGAACAAGAAAACAATTATTGAGTCACAACATTTACAACGGAAAGTTCTGTGTGTGAAAAGATTAGTCTGTAACAGACTAGATGTTAAGCCCCAAATCAGGAATGACATTTGGCACTTCTTCCAAACTGAGTTCTTCATTCACACCAGTAGTGGGCTGCAGCCAGAACAATCAGGGGCACAGTCCTAGTTGAAAAAACAGGGATGTGCATGCATGTCTGCGTTCCTGATGCATGCACATGAACTCCTGTGCGAGATTCAGCTTCTGTTCATGCGCAGGAAGCAAAATCTCATGCGAGGCTCCTCGTGCATGTGAGATTTCACCAATTTTCAGTGTTTTGTTGTTTCCATGCATGCGAGAAAGCAAAGAAATTACCGATAATTGGTGAAATCTTATGCGTGCAAGCATCCTCACATGAGATTTCACTTCCTGCGCATGCGTAGAAGCCAAATCTTGCACCAGCATGTGCCCATGCACACGCCAGATGCACACACACACACACATCGCCGGGAGCTCACTGGGAACACTGCGATGGGCAGCCGTTCACTGATTCACACCTATAGACAAGATCTTGCCAGACTGAAGACTCTACTATCTATATCTACAGTATACTCTGAACTATTAGGGAGGGGTTGTCTTCACCCTGGTTCTCTCACGTACAGTATATGATCTGTGCTGAGTTGCCCCTTACTCTTCTGGAATAGATCCATCTCCTCGCTACATTCCGTTCACTGTTCATTGTAAAAATTTATACATAGATTTAAAAATACTGTAGCACCTGGAATTACTCTGCACCATTCAACAAAAAATTGACCCAGGAAATGTGGCAACAACTATAGGATAAATCTGGAAATGCTTAATAGACATGAAAACTGTTCCATTTGAAAGCATACTATATGCATATGCTTGTTGCATGTTGAAATCCTTTACCACTTTGAATATAAAGTAGTTTTATCACTGTATAGAAAAATATACCCAAAGCTGTTGAGCATCCTAAAAAGTGTCATTTTAAAAGAGCTGCCAGACAGAGAGGTGAAAAACAGCCATACTCCTATTAGTTTCTTTATTTTAGAAAATACCATATTGTAGCCTGGGAAAAGGCAATTGAAGGAAATCTTGGTAAGTATGAATCATACCACAGAGCAACAAAAGACTGGATGAATCATTCCACCAAGTTTTCATAGCAGAAAAAGAAAATATATGTTTATATAGGGACAAATTAGCTGAAAATAATGTTCAGCTTTTCACTCTTGTATAAAGCACCACAGATGAGCTAAAGATGTATGAAATTGAAAATGCTGTCTTAAGGTAGACACTGAAACATATGTATATTTTAGAATATAAAATAACAAGAAGGTATAGAGATTTTCAAAAGGATATTGGTGCAATAAAACTTACAGATGCAAAAGCTTTCTCTATCAAAAGGATCTGTAAAAAGTAATTATTAAGTGGAACATGAAATGTTAGGTTTTTCTATTAGGTTTTCTCCCCAATATCCTACTATGTCTTTTCTGTCTCAGTATATATATATTTCTCTATTGTTCCAGCTTTCACCAGGGAAATACGGGCTTCAAATTTATCCCTGAGCTAAAACCTATAAGATGATTGACAAAATATTAAGAAAATGAAAAACTGGGTTAAATATGAACTCTCTTGCTATTAGGGATATAGTCCTTATGCACAGGCAATGACTATTCACATCTTGGGAGGAGAGAATAATTTTTAACTTATTTCTTCATTTTTAGAAGTAAGATACCTTTATAGTCTCCATGCATCTATATATGGAACCCTTCTTTGCAACTATATGCAAAATCCCTAAAACTTCTAGATATTCCTGCTGCCTTATAGCTTTATCCCATTTCTCATGTGGTCTCCTGACAATATACTGTATATCCAGGCTGAATTAATAGAGCAGCTAGATGATATAATATTGAAAAGTGATATAGCCCCACTGATGCTAAGCAATTGGTTTCATGGACTTTCCCCTGGAAGAAAACATGCAGATACCTCAAAAAGAAACATCATTAAATATCCTTTAAAAAGTAGCACCATAAAATTCTTGTGATAGATAGAAAAATACCCCAAACCTCCCTAGAGGGGAAAAGGTGAGTTTGGGGGATAGGAGATTCAATTCTCAAGAGGATAGAACCAGACATTGCAGACTAGACACACAATCCAGAGAGGTATGTTGTCTCCCTAGAGCAGTGTTTCCCAACCTTTTTTGAGCCGCGGCACATTATTCATATTTTCAAAATCCTGGGGAACATTGAGCGGGGTGGGGGCTAAAAAAAAGTTTGGACAAAAAAAATATCTCTCTTCCTCCCTTTCACTCTATTTCTCCCTCCCTCTTTCTCTCTCTTCTTTCCTTCCCTTCTTTCTCTCTCTCCATCCCTCTTTCTCCCTTCCTCTCTTTTTTGCTCTCTTTCTCTCTCCTTCCCTCCTTTTATGTCTTTCTCTCTCCCTCCTTCCCCCTCTCTTGCTCTCTCTCTCTTTCTCTGTCTCTCTTTCTATCTCTCTCTCTTTCTCTCTCTCTCTCTTTCTCTCTCTCTCTTGCTATCTCTTTCTCCCTCTCTGTCTCTCTTGCTATCTCTCTTTCTCTCTCTCTTTCTGTCTCTCTTTCTATCTCTTTCTCTCTCTTGCTATCTCTTTCTCTTTTTTTGCTTTCCCTCCCCCCTCTCTCCCTCTCTCTTTCTCTCTCTCCCTCTCTTGCTATCTCTTTCTCTCTCTTGCTTTCTCTCTCTCCCCTC
Source organism: Erythrolamprus reginae (assembly GCF_031021105.1). NCBI lineage: Eukaryota > Metazoa > Chordata > Lepidosauria > Squamata > Dipsadidae > Erythrolamprus > Erythrolamprus reginae. The sequence goes on along the minus strand of NC_091955.1, from coordinate 32,526,672 downwards.
TCTACCACTCTCTTTCTCTCTCTCCTCTCTTGCTATCTCTCTCTTTCTCTCTCTTTTGCTTTCTCTCTCTTTTTGCCTTATCTCTCTTTCTCTCTCCCCCTCTCTCTCCCTCTCTCTTTCTTTCTCTCTCTCTTTTTTGCTTTCTGTCTCCCCCCTCTCTCTCCTTCTCTCTTTCTTTCTCTCTCTCTTTCTCGTACACCATGCCACAGCAGCACTCTCAGCAAAAAAGTTGCAGAACCAGAAGCTGAGCTTCCTTCTTCCCGGCACACCTGACCATGTCTCGCGGCACAGTGGTGTGCCGCGGCACACTGGTTGGGAAACACTGCCCTAGAGCAAAAATCAAAGATGTGGCTGAGAACCTAACCAAAATAATAAACCCCACATATTACTACCCTTTTCTGCTACTATATACAGGGACAAATGATACAAAAAAGGACTTGAAAACAATATCGAATGATTACAAGCAGCTAGACAAGAAAGTTAAGGAGTTAGCTGCTCATATAGTTTTTTCATCTGTACTGCCAATGAAAGGTTAATACCCAGTAAGAGAACAAAGCATTCTAGAAGTGAACTACTGACTTAAGGGTTGGAGTCATCAAAAAAACCTTTGGCTTCCTGGACCACCTGCACTACCTTTATGATGGGCTTTTGGCAAAGGATAGGCTGCATCTCATAAAGACTGGGAAGAATGTTTTCAGAAAATGACTAACTCAACTTATCAGGAGGATGACCATTCTTTAGGATTTCCAGGACTTAATTCCAAGCAAAAACTCCTAGAAAACAAGTCAAATGAGATCATGAGGAATGAGAAAGAAGAAAAACTCAAATACCAAATAGGAGATATAAGAAGCATACACAGAGAGTCAGATATGAAGATCTCAAATGCCTATATACAAATGCACAAAGTCTGAGGAACAAATAGGGTGAACTGTTAATACATGAAGGTAGATATGATATAGATATGATATAGTTGGGGTTACAGAAATTTAGTGGGATGAACCCATGGTTCCACCCCTGGTGCCTGATGGTCCTGGAGGGTTTCAGAGGGTACTTGGAGTTTTGCCGGATTCGCTTGTAGACAGTTTGGTTGAGTCGCTTGTTGCTGCCTGGAATACAGCAGCAGCAGAGGTGACCGGATTGGGCCTTTGCGACCTTTGGGATTCAAAGCAGCGCCAGCAAAAACAAAGGGATTCCCAGAGAGAGGAGGCTCAGGGGAATCCCAGCAGTGCAAGAATGGGTGCTTTGGGTGGCAACGGAAGTCCGGAGATGGGGATTCCTAGCAAGGGGAGGCTCAGGGAAATCTCAGCAGCACAAGAATGGGCACTTCAGGTGGCAATGGAAGTTCAGAGACGGGGATTCCCAGCAGCGCAAGGGGATGGGTTTGCATGCATCGTTTGCTTTTATATTGATTCCTATGGGGAAAATTGCTTCTACCTGGTCACGTAATGCATTAAGTTCGTAAGTAGAGGTACCACTGTATTCAGTATTCTGATTATTTTTACCAATGTGTAAGACAGAGCATTTGTTGGTTGAGAGTTGAAGTAGACCATTCAGCTACCTGTACATGATCAAGGTCCTTTTGAAGGATAGCAGCATTGTCTGTGGTATTAAATAGTTTAACATCATCAGCCATCTTTAAGAAATCTATACCTTTTAATTCATTTTCAGTGAAAATAGATATATTTCACTTGTTATGTTACTGGCAGCAGCACAACCTCATTCCTTAGCCTCAGAACAAAATTACATTATACTGCCCTGTTAGTCAAGTCAAAAGCCATTTAGGCAATAGCCTTGGCCTCTAAGGAGCAATAGGCTGTGTTTTCTAATGCCAGCCCAGATACTTCTAAATTTAAAACCAAAGAAAATTTTCCCTAGTTCAGTGCTTCTCAATTATTTTCTGTTATGCCCCCCCCCCCGGAAGAAGTAAACATTTTATACTCCCTCAACTCTCCGCTGGGTCAATTGTTTGCAAAGTCAGCACTTTTTCGCTAAAAAAATGCAAGTGGCTTAGCAGCGTGATTGGTGTGTAATGTGTCTAAGTGACGCCTTAATTTATTTGGCTTCATGCTGTCTGCTGCCAACATTTTTAGTCACAGTAAACATACAGGAATGTCATCGTCTCCCACCTTAGTCACAATCAGGGCCAGCGATAGGTCAGTATTACTGCTACTGGCGTCAGGGGCCCGACCAAATTGAAAAATGGGGGGGCGGCGATTGAAGAAGACCGGTAACATCTGGGAAGGGATAAATATAAGCATTGGCGAGGTTAAGAAACCTTAAGCGGTGTGCTGGTGAGTTGGAGTGCTAAGGAAGCTAATTGGATTCGGTTGCAAAATTGTTACGATAGGGACCAGAAAATAAAGCAAGAGCACAGATCAGCAAAAATGCCTAAATATGAAGTTTGGTTTAGATCTAATTTGGTATACATTTTGATTATGGTGTTAGGTTTTTTGGAAATTGTTCCCTTCTAAGTGTGAAGAAAAGATGTGTTGCTTTGGAGTTGACATGTTTTTTGGAGCCGTCTCGCCATTTTAGATTTGAGAAGCAAACACCATCCTGGATTCGAGAAGCAAGCAGTGGGAAGATTTGAATATGCAAAGGAGAAGCTGTGCAGAGCTACTATCTAAGGACTTTTCAACAGAACAAACAACTACATATATTTTGAGACTTGTGCGGAGAAGATCTGAAGCGGGAGTTTGTTATTTTACATTTTACATTCTACATTATGTTAAATGCATACAGTAACATTTCACAGTATGTTTAATAGATATGATAACATCCTAGGACAAGAAGAAGAAAGAAGAAAAGAGAAAGAAAAGGTGTTGTTCTTAGAGCTACGGACATACTATTTGTTAAGAGACATTATACATTACACATTTAAAAGCTTAAATATATTAAGTTATCGAACTTAATAGTAGGTACATCTATGAGAAAAAATCTTGGATTTTTTGCACATTTGCTTCATAATATGGATTTGATGATACATGAGGGTATGTTCTTTTTTATAAAGCAATTTTAAAATTTTGCAAACTTTGGAAAATGCTATAAGGAGATAGGTGGAGAGGTTAATGAGAAGAAGAGGGGAGGTTTTGTTGGTCTTCCCTCCTCTTTCTCTTCTTTTTTCTTGCACTGTGCTTTTCTTTTTCTTTTTCTTGTTTTTTCTTTTCATCCTGTTGTGTCTTTACATTTATAGTTACCTTATCTACTTAGTGTAATTTTCTATTTTCTGTTTATATCTTTTTGTGTTCTTATTTTTTATAGATTTAATTCTATTTTTTTAACTTTCTTATTTTTAATTTTTTATATAAAGGAATTAGTAATTAGGTTTGTAATTGGATTAATTGGGCAATATTTGGTGATCCTATTTGTTTTGTTTTTTTCCCCTTTAATTATGCTACCGCAAGATTTTTTCAATTTTTAGGGGTATTTTTTAATAGGCGCTAATTATCTGTAAAGGGTTGACCTTTTTTTACACCTATGGTGGAGTTTACGTATAGTTTTAAACATTATTGCATATAATTTATCTTCTGGTTACCTGTTATTTATTGGTATTATTGTGAAAACAAATATTTTTTCTAGTGTGGTGCAGGAGTATTTTGTCTTTATCCTTTGTGCCATCTTATTGCTGCTTTTAATATTGTTGATGGCAAAATTAATAATATTTTGTTAATTTTGTGTATTTGCACTGTTCTGGTTATTTATTTATTTATATGTATGTTATATTTATTTATATGTATGTTGATGTGACTTGAATATATTTTCTGCGTTATTAACACATTGGTCAAAAACTGAGAGGCCACCGAAGAGACATGTGGAATCAGCGCGGCTTTGCTAAAGCTGAATATATGACAGAACTGGTGGCCCTAGCAGCTGCATTTTATAATGTTATATTTGTTATATGTTGTGTTGTCTAGTAAATATTTGTATATGTTTACAGTTCACTGTGCTTTCCTTTATGATGTCATATTTGCACTATAGTAATAAACATACTTGACCAAAAGATTTAACAAAATGACTCATATTATTAATCTGTCAAACAAGTGTACCTTGTTGTAGTGGCAGGGTTTAAATTTTTTTGTGAAAGGTAAATTTAATACATAATTGGTATGTCGCAAAATAAAGTAGTTTTAAAATGGGGGGGGCAGACACTTAGGTTGTATGGGGCCCCAAAATTCCTGATGGTGGCCCTGGTCACAGTGAAGCCCTCACCTGTTTTTATTAATAGTTTTGCTGGTTTTTAGTTTTAATAGTAATGGATTTTGGGTTTTTTTTAATTATTAATTTCTTTTAATAAAAAAGAAGGGGTTTGTTTGTTTGTTTGTTTGTTTGTTTGTTTATTTATTATTTCTGTGCCGCCCAGTCCCAAGTTTTTCCTTATTTCCAGATTGCATTTCTTCTTGGTGAGGTTCCACCCATTGCTTCTTGTACTACCTTCAGGTGGCATGGAGAATAAATAGATGCTATCTGCTCTGTGGCAGCCCTTTAAGCATTGGGAAACTACTATTATATTTCCCCTTCGTTTTCTATTTGTTGAGCTAAACATACTCGTTCTCTTAGCCCTTGGTCATAGGATTTAGCCTCTAAGCCAGGGGTGTCAAACTCAATTTCATTTAGGGCCACATCAGGGCTGTGTTTGACCTCAGAGGGCCGGGGGAGGGCTTGCCCAGGGTGTGTGGCCATGGTGGCATGGCACGGGATTTGGGGGGCAGTAGTTTTAAAATGGGGGGGGCAGACACTTAGGCTGTATGGGGCCCCAAAATTCCTGATGGCGGCCCTGCCCGGTCCTTCAGGATCTTTGAAAGATATAGTTCAATGGTTCTGAGATCTCATATGCCAATTCCTTCAGAACTTTGGGTTCTGAAGGAATTGGCCAGATGTAATCCATCTGGTCCTGGTGATTTCAACTTGATCTTTCCTCATCTTAACTTTCAGGAGACTTACATTTGTCTCATTATTTCTGTCTCTCTTCTCCTTTCTTTTCATCTCTGTTAAATATTTTTCCATGGTGTCTCTTAAGGGTTTGCTATATGCACTTCATATTTCCTGCTCTGTGCTGTGTGCTATTGTTTGGTGCAACCCCCTCTCCCTACTCTCTGTGGCAAAAAAAGCACATTCCCCAGGGTCAGCCCCCCACTTCCATCACTCCATGCCCCCCCGGGTGGCCCACCCCACTATTTGAGAAGCACTGCCCTAATTCAAGGCAGTTTTTCACTGTAGCTTTGAAGAGTTGTCTTATGCTTCAGCACTTTCCTGTGTGATACTCAAATACAGAATTCAAATATGTATTTGAGTTCTTTATTGCACAGGAAACTTTAATGTGTATAATGCCAGATTCATCAGAGGAAGCTAGTTAGCATATTCCTATTGCCTCCTTTCATATGAAGAAAGTGAACACTCAAGAGGGGACTATGATTTTTGTACTTGTTTCAATATGAAAGGCTAATTACTAGCTGTGTTTCATGCAGTCCAGGATTATATTTGCGAAATATTTGTGGGAGAAAAAGAACAGAATGTTTGTAAAGTTTGTTGATGAATGAAGGAGTTACATAGAACCATTAGTTGCATATAGTTACAGTGGAATTGAGTAGAACTCATTTGTCTATCATATCTATATCAGTTTCTCATTTTCTACATTCAAAATTAGTTAAAACAAAAAGAGAGTTAAACTGGCAGTGTATAGATTGGGTTTTTATAATGACACATAGAAGGAATTGAAATTGGCAAATAAGGCACACCTACTAATCCACTATGAAATGTATCTGCTAATCAGATCCTTGGGTTGATTCTCCATACTTAATTTCCACACAATTATCTTATTGTGTTAATGGCATAAATTCACTTTAAACATTGATAATGGGATTATAATTTGGCATAGATCATATAACTAAAATAGATCAAACAATTTAGGCTAGCAAATAAGCCTTGAGGTGTTTTTTCAGCATATGCTACTGGTCGCAGTATAAGGATCGGTGACAGAATGTAATTCAGAATAACATTATTGTGCATAATTTGTAGCCCCAAAACGATGTTCCTGAAATGTCATGTCAGATGCCATTGATTTGAAAGTAGGACTCCCATTGAAATCAATTTGAGGCTTTGCTTAAGAAGTATATGAAAAAAAGATAATTGTGCATCTTGTAGTTGATAATATTTTCCAATTTCTTCAGGAAGCTGTATGCTCAAAGCTCCCCTTTCTTTAAATGTTGAAGGTCAAGAAGTGAACTCCTGATTTTCTTCCCCTCCTTTAGCTTGTTCAGTGTATTAAAGATAAATAGCTTTGTGGCAATATCTGAAAGGAGAATGCTTTTAATATTTCCCCCCTTTTCCTTACCTCTACACATTCTGCACATTCACAGTTGCATGACAGTTTCCTCTGCCCTAATGAGACCCACAGTTGGACCTGAGACATTATTAGAGAGAGATCTCTCTTTCTTTCTCTGAACTGGTTAGACAGCATATTAGGATAAATAAAAAAACTTGGTGTTTTTTATTTTCTTTTTACATGGTCAGTAAATACTGATTTTCTAAAAAAAATTGAAGTGGAAAGATTTCAGTTTATTTCAGATTTATAATCAGCAAATTAATATGAGTAATAAACATCACTGTTCTAAACATTTTATCTGCTTAAACATGTGGATTTTGACTTCCTGACGTTTGTTTGAAAGATGTATTGGAAATATTTGGTACTGGAAAATATTATTTTATTCTACTATAAAAAGATATTATAGCATCTCTAAAAATAGTTCTATTTTTCTATAATATAATGCCATATCCAGTTTCATTAAATAGATAGTAGGAAATGAATCTTTCTTTTTTGCAAATTCTTTATATAAATGAAACTATTTTTCTCTGTTCAAGATGTGACTAAACTGTTAATGTTTAATTGTATAAAGTAATTAAATATTTCCTACAAATTCTTAGGAATCCTATTTGTAAAATATCAATATTTTTGTAAAATATCAATATGAATTAGAAATTGCTATAAAGAGACATGAGGCATAAACTCAAAGTATATGTAGTATATTTTACAGAGTCCTTATACAGTGGAACCCCGACATAAGAGCTGCTCGACTTAAGAGCTACTCGAGATAAGAGCTGGGAGAGGAGAGACATTTTTTTATTTTATTTTATTTATTACTTGGATTTGTATGCCGCCCCTCTCCGCGATACGAGCCGAGAAGAGCCGGGCTGGCTTACTTTCCTTCCTTCCCGCGCTGATGCAGAGCCACTCGAACAAAGCGTCGCGCCCCTCTGATGCTTTCGGCGGCTTCCGAAGCGACGCTGGGCTCTTTTGCCGCCAAAAGCGTCAGGGGGGCGTGACGCTTTGTTCGAGTGGCTCTGCATCAGCGCGGGAAGGAAGGAAAGTAAGCCAGCCCGGCTCTTCTCGGCTCGTATCCCGGCACTTGGTGAGTGGAGAGGCGGTCGCCTCCCCTGCCGCCCCACTCTGGGGGTCCTTGGCTTCTGCTGGGGGTGGGGGGATCCGAACACTGTTTTGAATTTCACATTCTGAGTGGCCCAAACGCCAAAGGCGAACTTCCGCACCTCAGGAGTTAGCTCGCAAACGGCGCGGCTGTTTTAAAACATCGCTGCCGGCCTGGGGGGGGAGAGGGAAAGGGGGGAGAGGGGGGAGAGAAAGAGAGAGGGAGAGAGAGAAAGAGAGAGGGAAAGGGGGGGAGAGGGGGGAGAGAAAGAGAGAGGGATAGAAAGAGAGAGAGAGAGAGAGATGCTCAGTGAGCCTTTCTTTGAAGTTGCCTTTCTTTCTTTCTTTCTTTCTCTCTCTCTTTCTTTTTCTCTCTTGCTCCCTTGCTCTTTCATTCTTTTTTCTTTCTCTTTCTTTCTTTCTTTCTTTCTCTTTCTTTCTTTCTTTCTTTCTCTTGCTTTCTTTCTTTCTCTTGCTTTCTCTCCTTCCTTCCCTCCTTCCATTTCTTTCATTCTCCCTCTCTATTTTTATTTCTCTTTCATTTTCTTTCTTTCTCTCTTGCTTGCTTTCTTTCTTGCTCTTTTTCTTTCTCTCTTTTACCTTCCCTTCCTCTATTTCTTGCTTTCCTTTTCCTTCCTCCCTTCTTTCCTCCCTCTACAGGATTGGGTGGCAGTGAAGTTACTCTCCCCTTTCATAAGTTTCCTTGCTTCCTTCCTCTGTTCCTGTCCCTTCACCCTTTCTTTCTTCCTTTCTTTCTTCCTTCCTTTCTTTCTTTCCTTCCTTCCTTTCCTCCCTCCATTTCTTGCTTTCCTTTTCCTTCCTCCCTTCTTTCCTCCCTCTACAGGATTGGGTGGCAGTGAAGTTGAATAAATAACTACAGTTTAATGAATAAAAATAAAAGTTTGCCATGTTGATTGTTTTGGGTAAAAAGAGGAAGGGAAGGAAAGCTCTCAGCTTATCATCTTATTAATAAGTAAAGTTACATTTATTCTTGCAATGTCTTTTTGCATAATTTAGACTAACTTTGTGAGTTTTTTGAGGGCTGGAACCAATTAAAATTATTTACATTAATTCCTATGGGGAAAAGTCGTTCGAGATAAGAGCTGCTCGACTTAAGAGCGCAGGTCCGGAACGAATTAAACTCGTATCTCGAGGTACCACTGTATTATATTTAATGAAGTTGGCCATTTTTTTTAAAAAAAGTGCTAAAGTAGCTTTTGGGAGTAGCCCATTGCACTTTTTGCCAAAATACATGAACTGTAATTCAGTAGTCTATCCTGATTCAGTGAAGAGACTGATAAGATTTATGATGTAAAGCTATATTTTTTCCTAATGTACCTGGGAGCCAGAGTTTTGTATTGACCTTATAATATGATAATACAGTGATACCTTGTCTTACAAACTTAATTGGTTCCGGGACGAGGTTCTTAAGGTGAAAAGTTTGTAAGACGAAACAGTTTCCCATAGGAATCAATGGAAAAATGATTAATGCGTGCAAGCCCAAAATTCAACCCTTTTGCCAGCCGAAGGGCCCGTTTTTGCGCTGCTGGGATTCCCCTGAGGCTCCCCTCCATGGAAAACCCCACCTCCGGACTTTCATGTTTTTGCTATGCTGCAGGGGAATCCCAGGATCGCAAAAACGAGTGATTCGCTGGCAACAGAAGTCCGGAGGTGGGATTCCCCAGCGAAGGGAGCATCAGTGAAATCACAGCATCGCAAAAACACCGAAGTCCTTGAAACCCCACCTCCAGACCTCTGTGTTTTTGCGATGCTGCAATTTCACTGAGGGTTCCCATGGAGAGGAGCCTCAGGGGAATCCCAGCAGCACAAAAACGGGTGCTTCGCTGGCAACGGAAGTCCGGAGGCGGAGCATCCAAGTGGCGGCAGTGGGTTTGTAAGGTGAAAATAGTTTGTAAGAAGAGGCAAAAAAATCTTAAACCCCAGGTTTGCATCTCGAAAAGTTTGTATGACGAGGCGTTTGTAAGACGAGGTATCACTGTATATTTTAAAATTTATAATTTTTTAAGCATTTAGCAGAGTAGCACTGAGAGGAACCATATGATTTTAGATAAAGACCTTGGCTGGATCAGATTAAAGATTTCCTCATTTCTAGTTTAGATTATTATTTATTTATTTATTTGTTTGTTTGTTTATCTATGTATTTATTTATTTATTTATTTGTTTGTTTGTTTGTTTGTTTATTTATTAGATTTGTATGCCGCCCCTCTGAGGAGAAAAGCACCATGAGTGTGAGGCTGAAAGTGCTCTCTGTATCTATGTTTCTCTCCCCCTGTACCTCTCTCTCTTTCCCTAAGTGAAGAGGGCTGTGAAGAGGACCACGGGGGAGGAGAAATGGAGGAAGAACAGCTTCCTCCCCCCACATCTTCCCACCTGTCTGCCATTACCTTCCATCTCCCCCCCCCGGTTCTTGCAGACCCATGTCTCTGCACCAAGGGGAGGGATGGAGGAAGAACAGCAGCAAGCAGGAGAGTTCCGCTTAGAGAAGTTGTCCTCCTCCCATCGCTATTGGCATCGTAGGAAAGGAACTTCAGACTTTCCTGGCTGTTGCAACTGAAGGAGCCAGTGAGACAAGCCCAGCACAGACAGGATTTCATTTTTCATCGTGGGACAAGGTGACAGTAGAGGAAGTCCACAAGGGAGAAAAGGGTGGAGATGGGCACCCGAGGCTGAGACTTACTGCTCCTGGCGCCAAAGCCCACAGCACTCCTGCTGCCCAAGAGAAGCGCCCCCAAGGTGGGCAGGAGAGCCAACCCAAGCAGGATGCAGCCTCAATAGCTGCCACACACCATTGCCCATCACCAAAACCACTATAGCCTCAATGGCATTACTTTCTCTGCTTCTGCTCTCCACCTTAATGCTAAGTTTCACCATGGGTACTGGAGCTCCTTTTCCTTCTGCCCCCTCCCCTGCCCCCGCTTGCCCTGCCATTTCTTTCATGGATGGCACCAATTCACAGGAGGGAAAGATAAGCACTCAGAGCTTCCTTTCTTCTCAATGACTCCATCTCTCACTTTCATCCAGCCCCCGGGGACTGGGGGCACAGGCACAAAGCCATCTAGCTGGCCCCTTCTCACAAATCTCTGGGCTACATCTCCTGCTATTCCCCCCATCAGACAACTGATCTAATTCCTGGGTTCTTATGTGGCTGGCCAAACGAAAGTAAATAAATAATTAAAAAAATATTTTCTTTCCCTGTTTCAAATTGCCCCCTCCCCCCATTAGCCAGCATCAGCAGCACCATGTGGCTAGCTGAACAAAAGTAAATAAAATAAAAAATAAAAACATTTTCTTCCCTGCTTCAAATCAACACCCCCCCCCCCCCATTAGCCGCCATCAGCAGCACCAGATGACTGGCCGAACAAAAGTAAATAAAATAAAAAATAAAAATATTTACTATAAACAATGAATCTTTTTTTCCCTGCTTCGAATCCAGAGCCCCACCCTTCTCCATTAACCAGCATCGGCAGCCAAACAAATAAAAATAAACTTCTTGCCCGATGAAGGAAGGGGCAAGGAGGATGGAGGGAAGAAGAAAGGAAGGCAATTACTTACGGTTACCAGCACAGTGAAGGCCTCAAACGTGCTGTCTCCTTCTTCTCTAAAAGCTCCAACGAGGGAATTTTTTTTAAAAGGGGCAAGTCCAGGCCTCAAAGGCAATAGTAATTAAGGCAAGCTGCTGATGCTGATCACCTAGCAAACTCGGGTGGGCAGAGTGATTGCCGAGCCAGCAAATCAGCAAGCTGCTGGCTCGTCAATCACTCCCTGCACATGCTCAGATGAGGTTTTTTTTTAAAAAAAAAATTTTAAAATATGGTGGTCCTGAGCGACCATCAAACTAGGAAGTGATTGACCCTCGTCAGCTGAAGCTGCGTGCGCATCTTCATTTCTGCTACCGGAACGGGGTTCTGCCCTGTTCCGACTCTTGCCCAGCCCTGGTTGGAGCTATGCTTCTAAAGCACAGCTGATTGTTGGAGGGAGCAGCAATTAGAAAATGCGGCAAAGTACAGAAGATCGCTTAGTTCATGTTTGGGCTAAAAAATAGCTTCAAGGGCATAGCTGATCCTTGGAGAGAGTTCCAGTGACTAAAGAAGGCAAAGCAGGGAAGGGGTAAGAGAAGGCAGCAGTTGTTCTGGGTAGCCTTTTGGGGCACCACATGAGCCTTTGGAGGCTGAAGATGCAATGCACAGAGCCCAAACACACAAGCCATTGTCAGTGGCAATCTCTTCAGTTAGGAAGAGAATGCGCAGAGGCCGAAGGGTAGGGCCAACAAATGGGTGGGGCTACATTTGGATTATAAAATGCACTCAAAATTTCAGCCTCTTTTAGGAGGGAAAAATAGTGTGTCGTATACTTATTCTTGCAAACAGAGAAGAAGTGATAGAGGGAGTTGAAAGTGCAGGAACCTATACTAAATACTAATACTGTACTAATCCTAATCCCTATACTGTACTATACTATACTATACCATACCATACCATACCATACCATACCATACCATACCATACCATACCATACCATACTATACTATACTACACTAAAATAACATGTTGGGCTGTTTTGATTTTCCCAGATCCATATGAGCACATATATTTCACATAAGGGGTTTTGGAATGCCATCCCTGTAATCATGCCAAAAGCAAAATATTACCTAGGAAAACATATTTTCTTATCTTGATAAATATTAAGTTGAAAGAAAACTGTTCTTTTTTTCATGCTCTTTGTCATTCAGGCTTTACTTCCTTAAATGATACTTTTTCCTTCCATCCTTCCACCTTTCCTTCCTTCGTTATCATTTGTAGAAGTATATGTTTGGCATGATCGTACCCTAAGAATTTATGACTCTTCCTTATAACTCACATGTCATTAATTTTTGTGATGTGACATTGTTGCAACTTAGTGGAAAACAATCAGCCATTATTAGTAAAATTAAGGGGGAAATTGCAGCTTTAATCAGTATTTTAATGTTAAAGTATGACTAAACCTGCTTCTGACTGTCTATGTTCAGTGCCCAATATATTGTGATTTCTCTTTAATATAAACATTGTTTCAATATAAGATTGTGTTTCATTCTGAATAATTGAAATTGTTAGTTTCAATGTCTGCAAGGACAAATAGCTGGGGAGTAGGGGATTCTTAGATTTTGCTTGTTGTCTTTTTTTTAAATGAGGAATAAAGTTTCATTGAACAGCTTTCTCTCCTTTCCTCACACTAGTCTTCCCTTTCAACAGCATAAAACAAAACCTATGTTTGAAAGAAAAACAAACTGCTCAGAGATAAAGAGGAAAGTAAATATAATTCCATTTTATTTATTCATTAATGTTACTGTATTGCCTTAATCCTTTTGATTAATTCATACCACATCTCTTTAGATTTGGTGATTGCTCAACACAGCTATGTGGTGATGTGCACTGACTTTTGAATATTAACCTTCAACCTGGATTTAGGCCTGTAAAAGAACTGCCTTTACATTTCAAATTTAGTCATAGTGCTGTGTATGTTTATAATTACCACACAGAAATTATAATGTTATCTTACATATCTGCATCTTATAATAATGAATGAATATAATCACTACAGCAATGTAACTCTTACAATTCTGGTCACGAGTCATTGTCACTCAACCTTTTTTGTCTGTGAGCTCCTCAGGGTTAAATATATGAAACAAAAAAATATATATTTGCATCTTATTTATTTTTCCTTTTTACCACTATTCACATTAGGAGGTAGTAGAAAAATAATTAAATTATATTTAAATTCAATGTCTTCCTTAAAGTATTTCAGTGCTACTTGTACATTTCATAGGGTAAGGTAGGATCATAAATTACTTGATACTCTCCCAACATTTTGAGTGGTGTGGGAGTCAAATCTGGTCCTAGTTTCTGCTTTGGTTTATCTTCCCAATAAGCAACTGACTCGGAAGATCATTTAAAATCAGTTTATTTGGGGTAGCCTGATAAAGTGAGAAAGGAGAAAGATCTCTGATCCCCATGTTACATTCCTTAACACAACAAAGAAAATGCAAGAGGAAAGTTGATTGGAAAGGATAAAAGTAACCATCCCTTGCATTGGAAATAATTTATATGTAGTAAATATGTTACATATTTAAACATCAATTTGCATTAATGTTCATTAAAATGAGGTCTGATATAAATTGTAATGATAAAGGTTGTTTAGGGTTCAGAAATGAGATAAACCAGACCCAAATTTGTACTAACAAACTTGTTCTTATCTGAAGTTAGTCTCCAGCCTGTTTATCAGTTTAGGAATGTTAAAAGCTGAACATCATTTTAAAAGAGAGAAAATTAATCAAAGTAACTACAAAGTGCCCCTCAAGTGTGTTATAATGAATATCTTAATTAACTGTTTACTTTTGAGATATATGTATCATTTTATTTTAGCAATCTTGTGGAATTATCTTTATTTTTTATTGTAGAACATAGTGACATATTTAAGTTAGGTTGAATAGGTAAGGAAAGAAGAATGAAGGAAAGCAAATTTTATTTAAAAACTGATCTGAGACTCTATCATTCTATTTTTTCCAAGATGTGCCTATATTTATCCTGTACATTGTATAGGATAAAGTGTTTATTGCATTCTATTAGCTTTATCTACTGTTTTGTAATACTTAACTAATGAGATACTTGCTCACTCTAATTTATTTATTATGATGAACCTCAAATTCTATAAGGGATCAGTATTTCTATCTCCCCAAAATTAAAAGAAATTCGGAATTCCGCCATGCAAAACAGATAGCAGGAAAACTCCTTAAAATTGTTTTGCTGTTATATTCTAACATCTCATTTGGCTTTTTTCTGACAGGGAAACCAAGAATACAGGTAATTTCTGCAGTGAAAGTCAATAATACAAATTCTAATATTGAGTGCTGAAATCTACTGTATTTTCCCTAAATAAAACCCACCTTGAAAATAAGCTCTAACCTAAAAAATAGGCCTGGGGGATGAGTGTGGCCAGCACAAACGGTGGCAAATGTATGGAGACAGATAATAATAATAATAATAATAATAATAATAATAATAATAATAATAATAATAATAATAATTTATTAGATTTGTATGCCGGCCCTCTCCAAAGACTTGGGGTGGCTCACAACAACAATAAACAATGCAATACAAATCCAATAATTAAAACTATAGCTAAAAACCCACTATCATTTAAAAACAGTAATACTACCCATAAATACCACACATAAATCTCACTAGCCAAAAAGGGGATATATTAATTACCCAATGCTGGCGACATAGATAGGTCTTCAGAGTCTTGAGGAAGGCGAGGAGGGTGCGGGCAGTTCGAATCTCCGGAGGGAGTTGATTCCAGAGGGCCGGAACCTCCAAAGAGAAGGCTCTTCCCCTGGTTACCACCAGACAACATTGTTTAGTTGACGGGACCCGGATAAGGCCAACTCTGTGGGACTCTTGTGGGAGAATGCGATCCCGTAGATATTCTGGTCCGATGCCATGTAAGGCTTTATAGGTCATTACCAACACTTTGAATTGTGTCTGGAAACTAATTGGCAACCAGTCCAGGCCGCAGAGTGTTGATGAAATTTGGGCGTATCTGGGAAGGCCCATGATTGCTCTTGCAGCCGCATTCTGCACGATCTGAAGTTTTCAAAAATTCTTCAGAGGTAGCCCCATGTAGAGAGCATTGCAGTAGTCAGACCTTGAGGTGATGAGGGCATGAGTGACTGTGAGCAGAGACTCCCTGTCAAAATAGGGCTGCAACTGGTGCACCAGGCAAACCTGGGCAAGCACCCTCCTCGCCGCAGCCGAAAGATGGTGTTCTAAATTTAGCTGTGGGTCGAGGAGGACACCCAAGTTGCGGACCCTCTCCAAGGGGGTCAATAATCCCCCCCCCAGGGTAATGGATGGACAGATGGAATTGTCCTTGGGGGCAAAACCCACAGCCACTCCGTCTTATCAGGGTTGAGTTTGAGCCTGTTGACACCCATCCAGACCCCAACAGCCTCTAGGCACCGGCACATCACTTCCACTGCTTCGCCAATGGGACACGGGGTAGAGATGTACAACTGGGTATCATCAGCGTACTGATGATACCTCACCCCATGCCCTTGGATGATCTCACCCAGTGGTTTGATGTAGATATTGAAAAGCAGGGGGGAGAGGACCGTCCCCTGAGGAACCCCACAAGGGAGAAACCTAGAGGTCAATCTCTGACTCCCCACTAACACC
The DNA here is from genome assembly GCF_031021105.1 of Erythrolamprus reginae. NCBI lineage: Eukaryota > Metazoa > Chordata > Lepidosauria > Squamata > Dipsadidae > Erythrolamprus > Erythrolamprus reginae. Next base: position 32,511,021 of record NC_091955.1, on the reverse strand, counting down.
GACTGCGACCAGCCAGAGATTGTATCAAAAGCCACTAAGAGATCAAGAAGCATCAGGATAGAGGATAAAAGCAGTTTCTGTGCTGTAGCTGGGCCTGAATCCTGACTGCTGAGGGCCTACATAATCAGCTTCATCCAAGGACCGCTGGAGCTGGAGCGACACCACCTTCCCATAAAGGGAAGGTTGGAGACTGGATGGTAGTTATTAAGTACGGCTGGGTCCAGGGAAGGCTTCTTGAGGAGGGGGTGCATGAGTACCTCACTGTAGGGAGCTAGGATGGACCCCTCCAGAGAAGCGTTGACATTCTCCTGGACCCAGCTCCATGTTACCTCCCTGCTGGCCGAGACCAACCAGGAGGGACACAGGTCCAGTAAACAAGTGGCGGAACTCACAGCTCCAATGGCTTTGTCCACTTCATCAGGTGTCACCAGGTCATACTCCTCCCAGACAGATGGACAAGGACAGGACTCATTGCCAGCCAACACTGCAGTCCAATCAGAGTCTCACAGTAGCCACATACTGCTGGCCCCTCAGCACAGTGCAAATAAGTCCAAGCACAGACACGGGAAGGGGAAACAGGTGATCCAGACATGCTGTGTAGCTGCCTAGCTCACAGGAGGCTTGTGCAGTGGCACAGGCAGCAAGTGGAGGTGAAGGCATGGGGGAAGGCAGAGGCATGAGGGGAAGGCAGAGGTATGGGTGGGGAGGCAGGCAAACTCATTTTGCAAAACGTTTTGCAAGCAGGCAAAACTTCTAGATTCTGTCATTTCTTTGGGAGTTTGCACTTGGGAATAGAGCAAATCATTTTGTTCCCAAGTGCCCCATAGGTGCCCAAACACTTTTCACCCAGAGGGAGATAAAGCTTTTTCTGCTTTAAAATGGCACGAATGCCTGAGCTGGCATGGCCACAGGCAAGCTGAAATTCAATGGGATGGAGTGGCAGTGTGTTGGAATCACCTGTCTCCCCCCTGTGCCTCTGCTTGGTTCTGCCATGTCGTTTGCACCCAGAGAGAAATGAAGCTTTGTCTGCTTGCAAATGGAATGTTTTGAAATGGAGCAAATCGCTCCATTCCCAAGTGCTCCATAGGCACCCAAACACTTTTCTCCCTGAGGGAGACCAAGCTTCATCTACTTGAAAATGGGGCTCTTTGAAACAGAGCTAATCACTCAGTTTCAAAGCATCTCATTTGCAAGCAAGTGAAAATTGTCTAGGTGAAAATTGTTTGGGCGCCTATGGGGTACTTGGGAACACAGCAGTATGACCTAATGGGTCTTTTGGTCCAAAACTAAATATATAACACCCAGTCTAATTGTTGTGGCAACATGGTAGTGATAGCACTGTGATATTGAGTATCCTTGTTGATCTTTTGTTAGCTTCTGCTGGGGGCTTTTCATAATGCCCTTGTACAAATTTCTGTTTGTGAAGATTAGCATCCCTTTCTCCTGCCCACCTGACTAATATACATATATTATTATTATTATTATTATTATTATTATTATTATTATTATTATTATTATTATTATTATTTGTATATGTGTAACACGTGTATATGTGTAACATATACATGTGCAATAATTACACGTGTATATGTGTAACATACATGTGCAATAATTACAACCACATATCTGTGTTCATGTTACATAACATAATTACGTAACGCTAGTTACAAAACACTGTTTTTGTAATTGTCTTCATTTTTCAGGAATCCACTTGAAAATCTTTATGGAAAACAGAATGTTGAATCACGTAGAACTTTTGACTCATTTGATGGGGATATAACCCTAATTATAATCCTCCCTTTTGATTTTAAAATATTTTAAAGGTTTATTATATGTATTCAATAACATTTTAGATACTATGACCAAATACATTTTAAAGTAATATATTGGAAAATAATTAATATTCATATGGCTAATATATACCAAAGTTGACAAGGTTTTTAAAAGAATTTTAAAAAAAATCTCTGTAGCTATTGTGATCAAAGCTGTTGATGTATTCTTGTAGGGATCTAGTTGGGTACTCTGAGATACAGAAAGTTTGAATGTAGCAGTTCCAGAGACTCCTCTTTATTTAACTGCCCTTTACATCTGTGTTGATTTTTCAGAGAACATGGTCATTCTCCTGACTGACAGCAGGAGAGTCCAAGAATTTGTTATCATCTTGTCCTTTCTGCCCAGAGACCAAGTCATAATTGAAGTCACACCCCTTTACCTTTCTCCATGGTTCCAGTTTTTGACTCAATCTTGCCCTGGAGAGACACTTTCCCCCCCAGACTGGAATTCAATACCTTTTTCTTGGACCCTACTATTAGGGGTCAGGATTCTGGTGGTCGCAGCTCTTTTAAGAGCAGCGGAAGCAGAAGGAACTTCATCTGCATTCCTTCAGTTGAGCTTCATCTCTGAAGCTGCCCTGTCATGCTGGCCAGGCCAGTTCTTCTGGCAATGCTGCAGATATAAAAGTCTTCTGTATGGGAACATGCTGGCTAGTTCAGGCTTCTGGCAGAGCAGAGCCAACCCATGATGCAACTGGTGCTACCTGTTTCCACTAGATCCTTCCTTCATTCCATCGGACCGATGAGATTCTCCTGCCAAACCTTTGCCCAGGACCTTTCCATGTTCTGGACAGATAATGGCATACATTGGATGTAAGGAGTGTTCTCTGGACTTATATCCAAAGAATGACCAAAGATAGAAAGACAAAGTCTCTCTTTGCCTCCTTTCAACCATCATCATTAGGTTCCAATGTAGCCCCATGTATGATTAGCAAATGATTGAAAGCTTGAATAGTTAAAGCCTACCAATCTAAGACCCTGCCAAGGCCTGGTCATATAATGACATACTCCACTAGGAATTCAGCAACATTGGCTGCTTGGGCTACCCAAGCCTCCATTGAAAAGATATGCAGGGCAGCGGCATGGGCCTCCCGTCACCATTTATTCACTACTATGGACTATGCACTGAATTGGTCAACCCATTCTTCATCAGAAAAGTCTTGCAGAAAGTGTACTCCTCAGAGGGATTCAGGCCCAATCAGCTTCCCACTCTTATTGTAGTAGGCTTTGGTAAATCCCATTATTGGACTCTCCTGCTGTCAGTCAGGAGAAGGGGCGTTGGTCTTATTTGATACATTCCTTCTATGGCTGACAGCAGGAGAGTCCAAACCTACCCTAACTGCCATTGGGCACAGACTCTAGAGGTGACTAGTGACTACTGGCATGAGTGGATTTTGTTATAGTGGTGGTGGCAGGAGAAGACTCCAGTTACTCCAGGAGAAGACTTACAGTTACACCATTGTTGAAAACTGGAGCCAAAAAGCGAGTCATAATTGAAGGTCAATTATGACTTGGTCTCTGGGCAGAAAGGACCACATGACACAAAGTACCAAACTGATACAATGGACAACCTCTTTACAAGCCAACTAACAGAAATATGCAATAAGCACAACACAAAAATAATGAGAGACTTTAACTATCCCGACATTAACTGGAAAACCAACTCAGCATCAAGCGGAAAATCTAATAGATTTCTCACCAGTCTCGCAGATAACTTTCTAGCCCAAAAAGTGGAAACAGGAACCAGAGGGACTGCAATATTAGACCTAATACTAATAAACAGGAAAGAAATGATAGAGGGAATCGAACTAGAAGCGATGTTGGGTGAGAGTGACCACGTCATCCTAAAATTCAATATAATACAATCACTAACTGCTGAACCCAACACCACTACGGTCCCAGACTTCAGAAAAGTGGACTTCAACAAGTTCAGAGACAACCTGGAAAATATCCCCTGGAAGGAAATTCTATTGGGTAAATCCACACAGGAAGCCTGGGAGGCCCTCAAAAACACAATCATAAAAATGCCCAACGCAATACAATCCCTATGAAAATGAAAAACAGGAAAACTAAAAAGAAACCAGCATGGCTAAACAAAGCCCTCACAGAGAACTTAAAAGAAAAAAAAGCCAAATACAAAAAATGGAAAGAAGGACACATAACCAAGTTGGAATTTCAACAAACAGCAAGAATCTGCAAACAAAAAATAAGAACAGCAAAGGCCCAACATGAACAATACCTAGCAAAGAAAGTCAATGACAACAAAAAAAAAGCTTCTTCAAGCACATAAACAACAATAAGAAAATCAAGGAAACAGTCACTACACTAAAAAATGAAAACAGTAAAGAAATCACAGACAACAGAGATGAAGCACAGCTGTTCAGCGCCTATTTTGCATCAGTCTTCACACAAGAAGGAACCTGCAACTCAACCGCAATAAACAGCCCCGGAACTGAACTTAACATAAATAAAACACAATAAGGGATCACTTGTGGGTGCTCAACGAGTACAAATTGCCAGGACCAGATGGACTACACCCCAGAGTCCTAAAGGAACTGGCAGACAACACTGCAGAACCGCTTCTCTTCATCTACCAGTCCTGGACTGCAGGAGATCTACTGGAGCTGATGTATTCCCCATCCACAAAAAAGGTAAAAAGACTGACACAGGTAACTACAGACCAATCAATCTGACCTCTATATCTTGAAAAATACTGGAGAAAATAATCAAAAAACAATTTTGCCACTACCTAGAAACAAATAAAATAATATCCAACACCCAACATGGGTTTGTCAGAAACAAATCATGTCAAACCAATCTCATATCATTTTTCAGCACCATAACCAAATCAGAAGACCAATGCAATGTAGTTGATCTCATATACTTGGACTTCAGCAAAGCTTTTGATAAAGTAGATCACAATCTCCTAATCCACAAATTTAAAAAAATCCGGGGTAGACCACAATACATGCAGATGGATAAACAGTTGCCTGACCAATTGCTCCCAACAAGTTGTCCTCAACAGCTCCAAATCCACATGGAAGAAGGTAGACAGTGGGGTACCACAGAGTTCTGTCTTGGGCCCTGTGCTTTTCAACAATGACCCAGATGAGGGAATAGAGGGGGAACTAATCAAATTTGCAGACGAAACCAAGCTGGTGGGGACAGACAACACCCTAGAGGATAGGCTCAAAATACAGAAAGACCTAGATAGATTAACACTGTGGGCCCAAACACAAAATGATGTTCAATGTTGAGAAGAGTAAAGTCCTTCACCTAGGTTAAAAAAAACCTAGACACGCAGAGTCTGGGAGGAACCCTACTTAGCAGTAGTGATTGTGAAAGGGATCTTGGATTCTTGGTGGATAATCAACTAAATATGAGCCAGCAATGTGCAGCAGTGGTTAAAAAGGCCAACACAATCCTAAGCTGTATCAACAGGGGGATACATTCCAAGACCATAGAGGTATTAATACTACTTTATAACGCCTTGGTCAGACCACATCTGGAGTACTGTATTCAGTTCTGGTCACCATACTTCAAAGAGACATAGAAACTCTGGAGAAGGTGCAGAAAAGAGCAACCATAATGATTAGGGGACTAGAAACCAAGACTTATGAAGAGAGATTGCTGGAACTGGGCATGGATAGCCTAGAGAAAAGAAGGGCCAGGGGGATATGATAGCAGTCTACAGGTACTTGAGGGGTTGCCACAGAGAGGAGGGGGGTCACGCTCTTTTCCAGGGCACCAGAGGGCCAGACGAGGAACAACGGTTGGAAGCTGATCAAGGAGAGATTAAATCAACACAGATGTAAAGGGCAGTTAAATAAAGAGGAGTCTCTGGAACTGCTACAGACATCAAACTTTCTGTATCTCAGAGTACCCAACTAGATCCCTACAGGATTTTCCAGGGCACCAGAGGGCCAGACGAGGAACAACGGTTGGAAGCTGATCAAGGAGAGATTAAATCTAGAAATAAGGAAGAAATTCCTGATGGTCAGAACAATCAACCAGTGAAACAGCCTGCCAGTGGAGGTTGTGAACTCCCCAACTTTGGACTTGATGACCTACAAGGTCCCTTTCAACTCAAACAAACAAACAAACAAACAAATAAATAAACAAACATCATAACCTATTCTTGGACTCTGTTGTCAGACATAGATGGATAGTATCAGGTAAGACCAATTCTCTTCTTGAATTGAGTTAGTTTGATGGCATATCACTTGACTCATATATTAAATAAGGGAATTCCATCCTTATTTTATTTGGACTTATTGGGCAACCATAAACAGATCAGATTATTCAAGCAAACGAAAATTGAAATGACATATTACAGAAATTCGCCTAGACTTCCAGAAAGAATGGTTATGTCTCAAGTTGAGTTAACCTATCTTTTAATTGCTTTATTGCTAATAGAAACAACATAAAATGACTTTTGTAATCTAAATTGCTGCTTTGTGATGGCTTTCATTTGATCAATTATAACTACAATATTAAGAAAACCTTTGTGTAAGTAAGCAGAAGACAAAGAAAATGCTTTCCCTTTGACTGAATTTATTCCTGATCTAACAGCAAATAAAGCCATGTAGAGTTGCTTATCACTTTAGTATAAGCTTTTTTCCATGTAGCTTGAATTTTTATAGATAAATCTCTAGTGTAAGGTGTCAATTGGAACTTTGGAATTGAAGCAGAGTTAAAAAAAATAGTTACTGTTGTGGCTGGTCCACGTCCAGCTCAGCTGACCATAGTTTTTGAAGTGCTAGAGATGGATGCATATTGGTATCCTAGGCCAGTGTTCTTGACATTTGAGTCTGAGAGTAAGAGTGATGGGGAGTTAGAGACTGAAGATCAATTAGAGACTGTAGCACCCCCAGTTATGGTATTAAGGGAGTCAGAAGAGAATGTAGAGGAGCCCATGTTAGATGCAAGAGTGAGGAGGACGATGTCCTGACATGAGTATTTGAGAAGGAAAAGATCTTTGTGTTAGTAGCTCTATGGAACTCTTGGCCATGCCTTGTCCCTATATAAGCCACAGGCTTTGGAGAAGTGGGCATGGCAAACGTTTGAAAAATCATGACCGTGTGTGAGCTCCAGAGTTCCAGTAATCTGCATCTTCTGAAAAGACTCTGGAGAAACTGTAAGCCCAGTTGATTGACAGAATCACTGCAAAGGAATTCCCCCTAATGAGTTTTGGCTTCTAGCTCAGGACCTATTCTTATCTCAGAGACTATTAAGCTGGGAACACTGCCAGAATGGACTATATTGAGCTGAAACTATTAACCATTTTTCACCTGAATGTTTTGTAATTAATATACCTTTTTTCCTATTATGCTTCGAGTGGGTATCTTGTAATTTGGGTTGTTGGCCTGCCTAGACCAGTGATGGCGAACCTTTTTTTCCTTGGGAGGCCGAAAGACCATGTGTGTGCACTATCGTGCATGCGCAAGTGTCCACACCGATAATTCAATGCCTGGGGAGGGCAAAAACAGCTCCCCCCCGAAAACAGCCTGTTTCCAACTTCTGGTGGGCGTAATAGGCTCGTGTTTCACCCTCCCCAGGGTCCAAAGGTTTCCCTGGAGCCGGGGGAGGTTGAAAACTCCTTCCCCCATCTCCCGGAGGCTCTCTAGAAGCCAAAATTGCCCTCCCAAAGCCTCTGTGCAAGCCAAAAATCATCTTGCTGGCACACACATGCACATTGGAGCTAGGGCAATGGCTTCTGTGCCAGCAGATACGGCTCCATGTGCCACCTGTGGCACCTGTGCCATAGGTTCGTCATCACTGGCCTAGACAGAACAGACTTACTGATTAGTCTGAAAATTTTAATAAAGTATGTGCCACAGAGATTGTTGAACATATTTATTTAATTTCAAGAAGTTCATCACTCATCTATTGAAGTTTTGTAAAAATATATGCCTTACAATACTAACCATTATCTATAAATATCTATTTTTACTTAAGTTGAATATAAGCCAAAAATAGAAGCAATCCCATTCTGTGGAATGTATATTCCATTTAATACAATAACCAAATTATATTGTGAAAATTTTGAATATTACTATATGAAATCATATACTGTATTTCAGCAAGTATAATGCAATGAATATAATTATTTTTCCTATTGTCTCCTATTTCCTATTGTTCAGAAGCTGGATGCCAATCACCTGAAATGTGATCATAGGACCATGGAGTTAGTGATGCAGTTGTAACTTTAAGGACAGAACATAAGTAATTTTTTTTGAGTCTGCTATAATTTCAAATGTTTATAAATCAAGGATTTATCTGTAATTGTAATTTGCCTGGGAAACATTTAGTTAATTTTGTAGTCTATCTTTAATTTATTTGTTAAATAATGATATCGGAATGTTAAAGTGATCTTGGATACAAACTACAGAAAACACCACTTTAAATTATCTAGTCTATACAAATTGATTTCATAACAAGGCAACATACTAGACCTAAATGCAGATAATCTTGTTAATCTAAGACTTTTTGTAACTATAAACATTCCGTCTTCTCAGCAAATGTATTTGAAAAAGTGATGAATAATACTTAAAACAGTCAAGTAGGGAAACAACTTCTTAAGGAGGTAATGCATTACCATTTATTACATAGTCGACCAAGATGTTGCTCCCTGAAGCCAAAGTGTATTGTAGTACAATTAAAATGTGGATAGAAAAAATATTGAAACAATGTATATAATTGAAACAGATATTCCTGTTAGGTGTAATATCAGAGAAATTTAGTAAAGAATTAAATTATTTAATATACTTACATATCTAATTATTCATATGATTACAGCAGCTAGAATTGCATTTGCACAAAAATGAAAAGCAACAAAAGCCCCTTCTGAAATGGAGGTAATTAAACAAATATTGGATTGTGCGGAAATGAATAGATTGAAAATGAAAATTAAAAATAAGGAAGATTCTGAATTCTATAATGTATGGGGAAATTGTATGATTAGTTAAAAATGAATATGTATAGAAGGTAAGTAATATTGATTAAATTGGAGTAAAATAGAAAATTGAAGGTGGTAGACCCAGTTGAGGAGGCTGCATTGAGATAGTAGTTAATATACCTAGGAAAATTTAAGAAATAAGCATAGATATGGATACTGTGAGGGGGGGACGACGACCTTAAAATAAATATTGATAATTAAATGGGATAAGGGAGCATATCTGTTAACTTTAAGATGAATTGTGAATACACTCAGGGAAAGTTAAGAGGGAGAAAAAGAAGTAGAGAAGGAAGGGAAGAAGAAGAGAAGAGGGAAATAGGAAAGTGAAAGAGAAGGAGAAAAAAGATAAAGGGGAGAGAGGGAGATAAATGGAGGGGAATGATAAAGACATAAAGGTGAAAACAGGTGGGTAATGAAGCATTCTCCAGTCCTGCATGAGGGAGTATGGCCCTTTTCAAAAGAAAATTCTCATTTCCAATCATGAGTGGTAAGAATGCTGGCTTATTGGAATAGCCTTCACTCATGGAGCTACTCCCCCACCTCCACTTCCTCTCCAGAGATTTGTAAAGGCAGAAGTTGGATTTGGAGGAAACTGCTTTCTGCAAATGTTCTTCTCACTGCTTCTACATGAAGCAGTGTCATACTGTCTCTCCTGGGAAGGGGGATGGGAGGGGGATACAAAGGTCTTTAATAGAGGAAGATGAGACCAGGGTGAACACCAAAGCCTCATCCACCAGAGGACTCTCACTGTCCCTCTCAGGCTATACATAGGATCTCCAGAGGGCCCACAAGGTGATGGCACAGCCCTTGAACCTCCAGGGCACCAGGACCCCATAAACCAGTCTAGTCCCACTTTCCTAAGGGGAAACCACATATATCTCTTCCTTGAATCTGCTGCTGCTGTGCTCGCTCTTTTTGGCCAGGTCACTTATGGTAAGTGTGGGAGAGCAAAGTGTGTGGGTCAGGGGGAGACCCTCTCCCTCTCCATGCATATGTTCACCCATATGCTTTCTAGAGGGTTATCTTCTTTTGTTGGATATAGCTCTGTCACCATGTAGTGGTCTTTTAGGTATAGTGCAACTTCACCTCCTTTCTTGTTTGACCTATTTTTCTTGAAGAGATTGTAACCTTTTATCTGCATGTTCCAGTCGTGTGTTTCATCCCATCAGGTTTCTGTTATTCCAATTAGATTGTATTCACCCTCGTGCATTAGTAATTCCAGTTCATCCTGTTTGTTCCCCAGGCTCTGTGCAGGCATTTTAGTTGTTTGTGTCTGATTCTGGGTGGATATTTTTTATCCTCTGATTGATTTGTAGGCTTCACTTGCTCCCCTTCCTTATTTTGTTCGTTGTTCAGCCTCCTAGTTTGGTCACCTGCCCCTCTTAGATCTAGTTTAAAGCCCTCCTGATAAAATGGGCTAGTCAATTTTCTAGGAGGTTCTTCCCAGCTCTAGTGAGGTGTAGCCCGTCTCTTGCTAGAAGCCCTTCTTGGAGATATTGTAGGCCATGGTTGAGGAAACCAAAGTTCTTTTGGTGACACCATCTCCTTAGCCAGTAGTTTATTTGTGGAATTTTGTGCCGGATGTCGTCCTCTTGTGGGTAGAATGGAAGAAAAAACAACCTGTGCACCTATCTTTTTTGACTGTATTGCCCAAGTGGAACTACATCATGGCCCATGGACCTTGAGTTTGACATGTTTGTTCTAAAGCACGGTCTCCAATGTAGATCCGACTCATTATGTCCTGGCATAAGCTCATAGCTCTGCACTCTATGGTAACATGTCTGAGACCTGATTCTTCTTTTTGCATATTTTCAATATTTTGCAAAATTTTCAGCATTAAAGACAGAAAGGCACACTGTGATGAAAAATCAGTTCTGGTCATTATTCATACAGCAAACATATAATTTGATAAAGTGCTAATGTGAAAATTGGAAATTAATTTTATTTTTTGTTTTTAAATTCATGCACTAATAGGGATATTAATACTTTAGATCAGCTAATCAGATTTTTAAAAATATTTGAAGAGTAAAATTGATTATTTAAAAGTTCAGGATAATAGTATATTCTGTTAAAATACTTTATTGAGATTTTACAATTTGGCATCAAAGCATTAGCCATTTCTAAAACTGGAATTATAATTTAGGAATGATTGTAGGATTGAGGCATAGAAAAAATTACTCTTTTATTCAAAACAAACTACTACTACATTTTTATACTTTTCTTGCTTCTTTTATTTTTGGTATCTCACCTTTCTTTCTATATACAAAAGAAATAGAATATTAAAGATGCAAAATTTAACCATCTTTCTCCAATAGAGTCCTGATATATGACAGAAATTATTTCATGTGACAGGATGAATGTAATTTATACACAATGAGCTTAAATGGCAGAAAGAAATCAAAGCTTTCTGAAAATCTAATGGTGAAATGTATGGTGGTTTTAACCATCAGTGTTTGAGAACACTTTGGTTTTTAAAAAATATTTGGGTTTTTTAATTTATACCTGTTTTCATTGTAATAGTTTGAATACAAACAAATAGTTTAATCAAACAGTTTGTTGGTTGAACAAAATGTAACATAAACAAATAATAATTTGGAAAAAGTATGTTTAGGCTTAAGACACTGTTAAATCAATTCATACATTGTAACTTTATATGTGAATCAGGCCATTGTTTGTTTGTTAATTAAAACTTGTAAAAATGTTACGTGTGAATGCAATTACAGAATAAGCTAAATCATTTTGAATATTGATAGATTTTGATGGATACAAAAAATGAAGTTAAGCTATAAAGGTTGCAAAATTGCCTTCCGTCCCCTGTCCTATTGCTCTCCTATATCTCCTATACCTTTCTTCTATTCCTATATCTCTTCTTTTATTCTTTCATTGATATGTTCTATTACTATACCTTCTTTTCTATTATTTCTTAGATATATTTTACTATGAGTATCTCCTCTATAACCTTCATCACGTATTTTACTATGTGTATATAGATATATACCCACTAAAACCCTCATTGTGTATTGGACAAAATAAATAAATAAATAAATAAATAAATAAATAAATAAATAAATAAATAAATAAATAAATAAAGTTTCTGACTTTCTATTGCTTTACAAACTCATCTGATGCATAGTGAGTTTATTTTTTACTGTTTACTTCTATAAATCCTATTTGATTTATTTTTTGATGTAAATAAAATAATTATGTTTACATTTATTTCAACTTGGGTACCAAGTGCTTTCAGACACAGCAAAATAGAGACGAGATTGATAGTGCAGCAATTGATAATTTTAAAAAGTGTGTGAGAAAAGCCAAACTAAATTATTTTAGTTTAAAAGGTTTTCTTTTAAAATTCTATACATCTCTGCAAAGAGGGGGTGTAAACTTTAATAATACAACACTACCACTTTAACAAGGCTACATTTGTCTTTGTCCACATGTTAGTGAATGATTAATATGAAAAACTTTTGTCTAGCACAAGTGATTTGAAGATGTTTTGCTGCGTGCATGTGAACTCAGCAGGTGATTCTTGCCCATCTTTGATGTCAAACAGCACAAAACTTCAGTGAGTAGTAGCTTCAGAAATGCGATAGACATAGCTGAGTCTTCATATGAAGCTCATGCTTGAACTACATCAGAAGAACTGACATCTATTATGGTGAGCAAAGACAAGTGTTTGAAAAGAGATTCAAACAGAAGTGGCAGAATTTACAGTGCATAGTTTTATATAAGTTGATTTTAACCAAGCATATCTCTGTGAACCTGGCAGGACAGAAAAGAAATTTCAAAAGACAGAGAAATTGTTGTCATCTAAGGGCATGGAATGTTTTAATAGTTCAAGGAAGAATATTTCTGAAAGGTTATACGGGGATCCATTTACTTTGACTTATATGGTAATCCATTATTTTGACTGAGTAATAAGGCTCATCAATTTCCTTTTTCTTTTTTCTTTAACATTCCACTTCTTCATTGTTTTAACAATTTTCTTTGATATAGTTTCAGGAGATAAAAGAAAGTGACTTGTTGTGAAGTCATGTAGTCCACCTATGTATAATTAAAGTTGCAATGCAATACAATGCAATACAAATTATTTCTATCTACAGTCAATGATATAGGTAGGTGGTAGGTTCTCAGCATCATTTGAGGTATTCTGTCAGAATATAGACAAGTTTTAAAGAATATGTATTGTACTATCAAGCCTGATCAACATTGTTTAGCTATTCTCTTCCATTTATTTTCTTTTGTACTTTTGTGCTAAATGTATGCTTTCCTGTGTGAACAGCAATTCTTTAAAGCACATAGTTTGTTTGAAGCTTTGTACTTACTCAGAGCAGTAGTCTGAAACTGACCCCAATAGGCTAAGGTCAGAGTCAAGCCTAATTGTTCCCTTGAAATACTGCTGCTTTTGTTCATCTCTGACTTAAAAAGGATAGAAAATAAATCTGCTTGTCTTTAATACAGAAATCCAGTAAACTCAGAGTTTGCTTACTATTTTAGCTAGGAAATCATAAATGCCAATTGAACTTTCATAGATATTTCTAATGAGATGAATAGGTAAAATTTATTTTTGAAGGTTTAATTGAACTCATTAGCTAGTATTAGTTAGAGGTGTCAAACTAAATTTCACTGAGGGCCACATTACTATTATGATTGCCCTCAAAGGGTCAATTGTGTGTAAGGCTATGATGACTCACAGTGTCCAGGTGGGCATGGCTGGGGAGGCATGGCTGCATGGTTACAACTGATTTACCACAACTAGGTGGGCATGGCTGGCTGGCTGTGGTTGGGTAGGCATGATTAGCTCGATGCTCACACTGGGCGCAGCTGTCTTTGGATGGTTGGGTCAGAATGGAACAAGCCACACTGGCTAACTCGGTATGGGGACAATTCGATGCCCTACAAGCTCCTCACCTCTCCAAATTATTGGCAGCCAAGTGCCTGCACCTGTACAAGTACATGCACATGCCACATTCTGTTGTGGTCTGCCAGCAGCTGGTTTGGGGACTTTTATCATCAGAGGAAGGAGAGTACCATCTCCCCAAACCCAGGCATGATTGGCTATGAGTTTGAAACCTTATATGTGGATAAAAGTCTCCAAGTTTGAAAGGGTGTGTGTGTGTGTGTGTGTGTGTGTGTGTGTTTGTGTATATGCATGGGCACCAAAGGAAACATTTTTCTCCCAATCTCAGACATTTGTTTGTTTGTTTGTTTATGTATGTATGTATGTATGTATTGTTTGTTTGTTTATGTATGTATGTATGTATGTATACATGTATGTATACATGTATGTATACAATACATGCATGTATGTATGTATGTATGTATGTATGTATGTATTCATTCATTCATTCATTCATTCATTCATTCATTCATTCATTCTACTTCTATGCCACCCAATCCTGAAGGACTCAGCGCGGCTTACAACAATAATAAAAATATAATATAAATAGATACAACGCAATAAAAAAGAAGTCGAACAATATCTAAAACTAAAACATTTTCAGCAACTAAAACCCCATAAAAGTTGCTAAAAAAGGGGCAATCACAGTCATACGCATGCGCACCATTCATAAAGTTGGCCATCAAGAGTTGGAAGTAAATTTACAGACATCATTGGCAGAACCCAGTGCCCCTCCCAGCAAAGCAGAAGGCAGGGGATGATGCTGCTGCATGTGGAAACGCAAAGGAGAACGTTTGCAAGAAGCAATTTCCTCTGAGTTGAATTTCTGCCTTGACAGATCTCTGGAGAGCATGAGGAGGAGACAGGGGAGTAATGCTCCTAGGTTCCTGCACAAGGGAGGTTTGTCCTTCTTGGAAGGGAATTCCTATTTACAATCATGTGTGATAAGGATGTTGGCTTGCTGGGGCAGCCTTTCCTCACTCACCTCCCCTGCCACCCCTTCCTCCTCTGCACTTCCACATGCAACACATTGTCCTCTGCCTCCTGCGGGGGGGCTAGGCAAGGCAGGGAGGAGATATCCAGAGATCTCCAATGGAAGAAGACAACATCAGGGTGAGCGCTAAAATGCCAAACCAGAGGAGCCGTTCTGTTCCTCTCAGGCCATGCAGAGGACCACCAGATCAGGCTGCTCAGAGATCTGGCCAGTGGAGGGCAAGCCCCCAGACCAGCCCTTGGGCTCTTGTAGTACTGGAACTCAACAGCCCAGCCCAGCCCAGCCAACTGGGAAAGGCCAGGAACAGGGGACAAGGGCAAGCTGTGTTGCTGGTGGCCAAGTGCTAAGGTAGGACTTCCCTCAGATCCCTTCTTCTCATTCCAATCTTCTTCCTCCCTCTCTCCCTCCCTAGGAAGGGATGAGGGGAGGGGGATTGGGTGGCAGTGCTGCCATTTGCTGTAGCTTTCCCACATGGAGCCACAGGCGGACACTATCCTAGTGAAAGTGCTGAAGAGCTGTGGGAATGGCAGAGGTGCTGGTGGCAGGCATGGTCCTGTTGCTGGAGCTCTACATGCTGATCTACAACTTTGTGGTGGCCACCCGAGCTAGAACGCGGTCAGTGAGCACTCCCCTTTTACCGGGATGCCAGTTCCTGTACACTTGCCACCTCCTCTGTACATGCCCAGGAACAGTGTCTAACCAGGCTGGGTAGGGATGAGGCCAAGGGGATGGGGGCCAGCCCCTTGCTGTCTCCAGGGTGGCCCCACAGGCCAGTTGTAACCACATCATTGACTAGATCTGACCCACGAGGCTTGACATTTCTGGTCTACATATTCTTAACATTTGATGAAAGCTAAGTTCTCTTTAC
This sequence comes from Erythrolamprus reginae, assembly GCF_031021105.1. NCBI lineage: Eukaryota > Metazoa > Chordata > Lepidosauria > Squamata > Dipsadidae > Erythrolamprus > Erythrolamprus reginae. Next base: position 32,495,469 of record NC_091955.1, on the reverse strand, counting down.
AATGAACCTTGAGAGCAATAACCAGGCTAATTTCACTCCTTTCTGCTGCCAGAGGACAGGTCTGATATGGAAAGATTTTTCTATTCACAGAGACTTCATGGCTATATAGAACCTTGACTTTCCAGGACACAATGTACATTGCATGAGCATTAAGAATATATGTCAGCCTCTGCTTCTATTCTTGACCTGCTTGCCTTGGCTATCATAGTAATGTAGGGAGGGGGAGGTCATTTGGTATTTTTTTTGGGGGGGAAGAAACAGATTAGTGAATGCCCTGTTTGAAATTTCAAATATTGCCAGGGAGGAATGTTCTCATCACTGTCTGCCTGGTACAGCAAGGATGAACCTTGAGAGCAATAACCAGGCTAATTTTATTCCTTTCTGCTGCCAGAGGACAGGTCTGATATGGAAAGATTTTTGTATTCACAGAGACTTCCCCGCAGGGAGGCGGAACCAATTAAGCTGTTCCACCCCAGACGCCTGATGGATCCAGAAGGTATTCAGAAGGCGCTTGGGGTTATTCCAGATACACTCATACACAGTTCGGCAGAGTCTCTGGCTGAGGCCTGGAACAAGGCTGCAGTGGAGGCTCTTGACCGAATTGCACCGTTGCGACCTCTCCGCGGCACTAGACCCCGTAGAGCTCCATGGTTCAACAAGGAGCTCCAGGAGTTGAAACGCCAGAAGAGACGTCTAGGGAAGTGATGGAGGAAGAGTAAGTCCGAATCCGATCGAACACTTGTAAGAGCTCACGTTAAGACTTACAAAGTGGCGCTCAAGGCGGCAAGATGCATGTATCATGCCGCTTTGATTGCATCACCGGAATCCTGCCTGGCCGCTCTGTTTAGGGTGACCCGCTCCCTTCTTAATCAGGGGGGAGTTGGGGAGCCCTTGCAGAGTAGTGCCGAGGATTTTAACACGTTTTTCGCTGATAAAATCGCTCAGGTCCGAGTGGACCTCGACTCCAATTGGAATACAGAGTCGACTGACAACGAGTCAGTTGAGGTGACTGGGGCACATACTTGTCCACCTCTCTGGGAAGAGTTTGATCTGGTGACACCTGATGAAGTGGACAAGGCCATTGGAGCTGTGATTTCCGCCACCTGTTTACTGGATCTGTGTCCCTCCTGGCTGGTTTTGGCCAGCAGGGAGGTGACACGGAGCTGGGTCCAGGAGATTGTCAATGCTTCTTTGGGGAGGGGGTCCTTCCCGGATCCCTACAAGGAGGCACATGTGCGCCCCCTCCTCAAGAAGCCTTCCCTGGACCCAGCCATTCTCAACAACTATTGACCAGTCTCCAACCTTCCCTTTATGGGGAAGGTTGTTGAGAAGGTGGTGGCGCTCCAGCTCCAGCGGTCCTTGGAAGAAGCCGATTATCTAGGTCCTTAACAGTCAGGATTTAGGCCCGGCTACAGCACGGAAACTGCTTTGGTCGCGCTGATGGATGATCTCTGGCGGGCCCGGGACAGGGGTTTATCCTCTGTCCTGGTGCTTCTTGACCTCTCAGTGGCTTTCGATACCATCGACCATGGTATCCTTCTGCGCCGGCTGGAGGGGTTGGGAGCGGGAGGCACTGTTCTTCAGTGGTTCTCCTCCTACCTCTCCGGTCGGTCGCAGTCGGTGTTAGTGGGGGGTCAGAGGTCGACCTCTAGGTTACTCCCTTGTGGGGTGCCTCAGGGGTCGGTCCTCTCAGCCCTACTATTTAATATCTACATGAAACCACTGGGTGAGATCATCCAAGGGCATGGGGTGAGGTATCATCAATATGCAGATGATACCCAGCTTTACATCTCCACCCCTTGTCCAATCAGCGAAGCAGTGGAAGTGATGTGCCAGTGTCTGGAGGCTGTTGGGGCCTGGATGGGTGTCAACAGATTCAAACTCAACCCTGATAAGATGGAGTGGCTGTGGGGTTTGCCTCCCAAGGACAATTCTATCTGTCCGTCCGTCCATCTTGCAAGAATTTTGCCTCAGAACTTGTTTTCCTTTTGTTGCTATCACTTCTTGTCTAACAAAAGTACTCATCTCTATCAAATGGAGTTGGGGGTTTTCTTTCCTGGACTTTGAATGGAAGCATACCTGACAATATACCTGCTTAGAAAACAATTCAAAAGAGCTGCTTTGCTATGCATAGGAGAATGCATGGCAGTGTGCATAACAGCTACATTTGGAAAAGTTTAGCATGTCAGGATTAGGACTAACCTGATATAATATCCCAATGCAGGAAGAAGGACTGTAATCACTGTAATGACTATTATAACGCAAAGAATGCTGAATCATTGTGAGTCAACAAAATATGCTACAACCTGATTGGTTGATAAATATATAAAAATGTAAGACACCTTTGCATAAGTGTGGTAGTAGTGGTTGATGGTGGTTGTTGGCTAATTGCAGTGTGGCTTGTGTATAATGAGATAGATTAAAGATAATCATATAAATACCATATTTTTAGAGCGTAATGATACGCCGATGATACCCAGTTATACATCTCCACCCCATGTCCAGTCAACGAAGCAGTGGAAGTGATGTGCTGATGCCTGGAGGCTGCTGGGGCCTGGATGGGTGTCAACAAACTCAAACTCAATCCAGACAAGATGGAGTGGCTGTGGGTCTTGCCTCCCAAGGACAATTCCATCTGTCCATCCATTACCCTGGGGGGGAACTACTGACCCCCTCAGAGAGGGTTCGCAACTTGGGTGTCCTCCTCGATCCACAGCTGACATTGGAACATCATCTTTCGGCTGTGGCGAGGAGGGCGTTTGCCCAGGTTCGCCTGGTGCACCAGTTGCGGCCCTATTTGGACAGGAAGTCATTGCTCACAGTCGCTCATGCCCTCATGACCTCGAGGTTCTATTACTGCAATGCTCTCTACATGGGGCTACCTTTGAAAAGTGTTCGGAAACTTCAGATCGTGCAGAACGCAGCCGCGAGAGCCGTCGTGGGGCTTCCAAGATTCGCCCACGTTTCTACAACAACTCCGTGGTCTGCACTGGCTTCCGATCAGTTTCTGGTCACAATTCAAAGTGTTGGTAATGACTTTTAAAGCCCTACATGGCATTGGATCAGATTACCTCCGGAACCGCCTGCAACCGCATGAATCCCAGTGACCGATAAGGTCCCACAGAGTTGGCCTTCTCCGGGTCCCGTCAACTAAACAATGTTGTTTGGCGGGTCCCAGGGGAAGAGCCTTCTCTGTGGCAGCCCCGGCCCTCTGGAACCAACTCCCCCCCGGAGATTAGAACTGCCCCCACCCTCGTTGTCTTTCATAAACTAATCAAGACTCATTTATGCCGCCAGGCATGGGGGAGTTAAGATATTCCTTCCCCCTAGGCCATTACAAGTTATGCATGGTATGTTTGTGTGTATGTTTGGTTTTATTATAAGGGTTTTTAGTTGTTTTATTAATTGGATTTCTACATGCTGTTTTTATCATTGTTGTTAGCCGCCCCAAGTCTGCGGAGAGGGGCGGCATACAAATCCAATTAATAATAATAATAATAATAATAATAATAATAATAATAATAATAATATTAATAATAATAGGCACCGGAATATAAGACACACCTTAGTTTGTGGGGAGGAAAATAGGGAAAAGAATCTGCCAGATATTCATCAGGCTAGGGTCCTTAGTCTAGTTACCTTCAGCACATTATTTTATCCCCTGGTTAAGGGCTTAAAAAATGTTATTCTGAGAGATGGAAGAGCTTGCAAGCCAATAACAGCTGGGAACATCATTAGCACCTGGAAGGAAAGAATCTGAGCAAGTAGAGCAATGGAAAAAACCCTGCAAAGACTTAGGGCTTGGAAAATATTATTCACAGAGAGAAACAATGAAATAGCCTGCAAGATAAGAGCTTTGAAGATCGTTAGCAGCTAGTTAGGGCTGAAAAAAAAGCTACCCTAATTATTAGCCTCTTTTAGGGAGGAAAAAGGAGCGTCTTATATACTGAAAAATATAGTAGATAAGATAATTTTTGCTACAAAGAAGTAAATATATTTTCTCAAGAATGTGTGTGTTCATTTGAAGACTTCAGCTTCTTATATCTTGGACTGTGGCTGGTTGGCTGGTTTGGTTTACCTTCCGAAATCATAGCTCCAACATAGCAACAATAACAATGTTTTACTAAATAAACAATTAAAGTAACTATGACTTTAATGTAACTGATAAGGTGGCTACATTGTTTTCATCTCACAAGAAAGCCTACACTCACACAGAAGCTGGTATAATGAAAGGGTGTTATATTTACAATCCTACCTGTTCCAAAGCTCCTCTTCTGAATAATTTTTGAAACATGCATAACCTGAATGGAAATCTTCTAAAGGAAATGTCTGCATACAAACAAGACAACAAAAATGGTACAGTTGGAAGAGGTTGTAGCATGTTCATTCCTGCTCATTTCTTGCATGTTGTAAGATATTTAGTAGCGTCTGAATAGAGTTTTTCTAAAATATGCCTTAGTCAAAGACTTTGCCAGTTGCAATGTTGTAGGGTAGATCAGAATATTGGAAGTAGGTTTTCCAGAGGCAGTATTAGTGTATATGAAATTTAATTTTTCATAATGTACACAGGAGTTTTGTGTGTATCCATGTCTTTGTGTGTTTAAACAATTTGATGTTGTTGGTACTTTACATTGTACTGTGATTGGTGAGAAAATTTAAAAAATTCTATGAAGATTTCTTTAATTTAGGCATCAAAAGAAACCTTAACCCTGAAACTTAAGATATAAAAATGACATCCCTCAAAAATTATAGTGCCTTGTTTTATTGATTATTTCATTGCTAGTGGACCACAAATTCAAGCTTTATTGAAGAGGGTAACATGTTTTAGCGTCTATTAATGCATTCTTAATTAAAATGGAAAGCCTATAAAAGTCCTTGTGACCGCCATATGAATAACAAAACAATTATATCAGTGTAATTGCAATGAACACTAAATAAATTAATAATGAGGGCACATCAGTCTGTCGCTTTCATTTCTTCTCATTCACAGGAATTCAGCAAACAAAGCTAAGCTGGGCAGCTTTAATCTCATCAATGCCAAATACATAGGCATCCAGCATTAATTGTAAATATATTTATTGCAAAAGCAAAGATAATATGAATTTAAAATTACTTGGTACATTGTGCCATGATGCAACTGATCAAAACATAACACTTTTAAAGAAAAGGATTAAATGTACCCTAGTAAGGGAAATAATGATCTATAGGATGCTTTCGCAAAAGTGATCATGCGTAAAATCAGTCGGTCATGTAAAACTATACAAATAACTTTATAGGATTCAAAGATATATATATGTAATATATTTGTACATGTAGTACTTCTTTTCATATAGGAAAGCATAGAAAATGACATCTTATATACATATTGTAAGAAACTGTTGGAGATAGTGTTATTTTTTACAAAGAAAGCAATTTTTGAAAGATTTGGGTTTAAATGTTTAGTAGGATATTGGGACATTAAGAATAAAAAGGTCCATTTAATTTAATTTAATTAACTTTTAAGCCTCCTAACTCCTTGCAGACTCTGGGTGGCATACAATAGTGAATAATATAATACAGTACAAGAGGAGCAATAATAAACAACATAATAAAATTGTAGTAATATAAAACATTTAAAAAGAACCCCAAAATACAAAATTCATTCAACCAACATTCATATCACTTGGGCTGGGCCAGGTGTTCAGCGGCCCCTAGGCCTGCCAACAGAGCCATGTCTTCACAGCCTTTTGGAAGGCCAGGAAGGTGGAGGTAGTTGGTCCCAAAGAGCTGGAGCTGCCACAGAGAAGGCCCTCCCATGTGGCCCACCAATCAGCACTGCTTGGCCGATGGGACCTGCAGAAGGCCGACCCTGTGGGTTCTAGTTGGTCACTGGGAGTTATGTGGCAAAAGACAGTCCTGTAAATAGTCTGGCCTGCTGCCATGTAGGGCTTTATAGATAATAACCAACAGATTAAATTGTTTCTGGAGAACAATTGGTAGCCAATGCAGCTTGCAGAGTGTTAGAGTTATGTGAATGTAGCTCGCACGGCTGCATTCTGGACTAGTTGTAGTCTCCAAATGCTTTTTAAGGGTAGCCCCAAGTAGAGCACATTGCAATAATTGAGCTTCTAGGTGATATAGGTGTGAGTGACAGTGAGAAGAGACTCCCTATCCAAATAGGGCCACAACTGGTACACCAGGTGGACCCATGCAAAAGCCCCCTTAGCCACAGGTGAGAGATATTGCTCTAGCCTCAGCTGTGGATCTAGGAGGACGTACAAGTTGCAGACCTTCTCCGAGGGGGATCAAGATTTCCCCTCCCCCCAGAGTAATGGTTGTTAGTATTGTCCTTAGGAGGCAAAACCCACAGTCACTCCATCTTGTTGTGGTTGAGCTTGAGCCTGTTGACACCCATCAAAACCCTCACAGCCTCCAGGCACTGGCACATCACTTCCACTGCTTCACTGAATTGGCATTGGGTAGAAATGTGCAGCTGAGTGTCATCAGTGTACTGTTGGAAATTCACCCTGTGCTGTTGGATGATCTCACCCAGCAGTTTCATGTAGATGTTAAATAGTAGGGGAACAGAACTGAAACCAGCCAGGAGGGTCATGGGTCCAATAAACAGGTGGAGGAACTCACAGCTCCCACAACCTTGTTCACTTCATCAGGTATCATCAGTTCAAACTCATGCCACACAACCTGACTAAGACTTGCCCTAGTCTCCCCTTTCGATACTATCCAGGTCTGTCTGAATCTGAGCGACTTTATCCATGAGAAACTAATTAAATTCCTCAGCTCAACCCTATCATGGCTCATCCACTTCCCCCCTATCCAGGATGGAGTGAGTCATCCTAAACAGGCGGCTGGGAGAGATTCTGTGGATGCAATCAAGGTGGAAAAATGCGAACATTTTGCCATGTTGATTGCCAATAGATAAGTCTTAATGAAAGATCTTAAGATTTGGATTTACTGGTCCTCCAACGCTGCTGCAGACATCTCTTCTGGCATTTCACCCCCAGAGCTCTTCAGTGAACCAAGGAACCTTCCTGGATCTACAGCCACAGAGAGGTCAAAAAGGGCCTTATTCCAGGCCCTTATCAGGGATTTCACCGGATTGTGTATAAGTGAGTTTGAAATTTCCCCAAGTGCCCTCTGAAATTCCTCTGGGTCCATTAGGCATCTGGGTCAGAACCATCTAATCAGTTCTGCCTTCCTGTGGTGGAGGATTGGAGCCGTAAAGTCAAGCCATAGCAGGAAATGATCTGACCATGACAAAGGCAAGATGTCTAAGCCCCTTAACTTCAGATCATAATTCCATTGCCCTGAGAGAAATACCATGCTGAGTGTGTGGCTTCCCTCATGAGTCGGACCCTGAACCACCTGGGTCAGCCATGAACTCCTGCGTCAACTCAGAGGATTCACCGAGTAAACTGAGCACATCTCCAAGACAGGAATACCCCCCACTTGGCCCATCATACATACCAGGTCGGCCTCCTCATCCACGAGTAAATCATGGTCAAGGGTATCTTTATTTATAACCGACCTGGCATTGAGCAGCAGCAGCCTGAGCCCAGGGTTCAGACTTCGCCTATCACCAGTCATACAGGTTGAGCTATGTGACTCAGAGGGCCAAGAACAAGGAACCACTTTTAAGCAATGGATTGTAGTTCCCCGTGAGCGGCCTACCCCTGAGCTCCTGCTGTATCTGCACCTCCCAGAGAATCGGTATGCTCCAGCCCTCTCCAATCCTAGAGATAGTTTTCCCCTGCCCCTCCAGCCTCCTTCATCCTCAGCAGATATGGAAACCCATTCATACCAAGCTGGGGTTATAGCCAGGCTCCTACCTGCTTCTGTTAGTACACTCATTGTGGGGGGATCATCAGCCGTCACCCCCAGCTCACTCATTCTACCCACACATCCACATTAATGATAAATCCCCCCCCCTGAAATTAAAACAATATAAAATTAGCAATATAGCAAAAATCTAACAAACCTAATACAAAGTATAAAGGCATATCACAACTGTCAATCCGGCTGAGTCTGGTTTGGTCTTTTCAATATTAATGAAGTATTTGATAAAAGCTCCCTTTAAAAATAGTCCTGTCCACACAGTATCAGAAATGGTGGGGAAAGGTCCCAAGTTTAACTTAAAATAGCACAGAAGACCAAATAAAATAAGTAAGAATCCCAGAAGAGTAAAAGTAATAATTTTGGCCAGCCAGGTGAATAAACTGGCTACAGCAATCATCCAATTTCTCACCCTCTGTATGGAACCTTTCAATTGAATCCAGCAGATGTTGCCTCCCAGAAAATTTGGAAAATCCTCAGGAAATGATCTGTTGTTATGGACTCCAAATTAAGCATCCCTCCGAGCTGTTATTACAACGGCCAGCATATTAGTAGTAAGAAAAGTGGCCAAAGAAGACTTCAGTGGCATAGGAGTTCTTCTTCACTTGGAGGATAGGTCAGGTTTAATTGGCAGTGCTAACAATTGTCAAGGCATCGTCTTCTGCCTCCCAAGACCAACCCATTGCCCCGTGGCTCTTCAACATGGATTTCAATCAACAATTTCCCCTCTGTGCTATTCCCAATCTCTCAACAGTGCAAATGTTCCCATCAGTAACCATGGATCTCCACGTGTACAGGTCTTCACTGATGGTCTGTCCTCCACTTTCTCCTCCTCTCTCCCCTCCTCATTGTTCTGTCCCGGGGGGGTTGTATGCAGCAAAAAACACTGCAGCAAAAACGCTGCCAGTCCTACACACTTTCTTTGTCAAACCACTGTTCTTCACAGCATTCTGCTGTTTCAGCTGTTGCAGGGACGCTTTAGTTGTTTTCTATGGTGTTTTAATTGTTCTCTGAGTCCTCTATATCTCACTGCTTAACACACACTCGTCTCCCTTATTGTCGGCCGTTCACAATCGGGTACCATTTTCATTAGCCCTCTATGCTACATATCCATTGTCCAAGTCGCTCAATAGCTCTCTCCCACCGACCAGCCCTCAATGCAGACAGGCAGCTGAGGCTAGAAATAATCACCTTATAATCTTAGCTCTGCAAAACTAAGTTTTTATTTCCAATATCTCTCCCTGTGTCGAATGCACTAATTTTCAGATACAGGTAGATATAGATGTTTAGTTTAACTATGATTTGTACATATAAAAAATATTTAATAATGGGTTCAGTGTTCATACGTTTGCTTCATTTTTGACTAAAACATGACATAAAGCAGATTAAGCAATCCATCTGTCTACTTCTAACTTAATTTCTCAAATTTCAGTAAGGCATTAAAAAAAGGGAGAGAGAAGAACCATAGTTGGATTTATAAAAATAGCAAGCATTATTTCTCACTGTCATCTATTTTCAATACAATATATATCTCCTTTACTTAAATGGGAAAATTAAATTGTTACTGGAGGAAAAGACTTTCTTGCCTTAATTGAAAAAGTTTAGAATATATATCTGTAAATATGCATGTCATACAGCAGTCTTTGTTGCACTAAGTCTTTCAGATGTCCCAGCACATATTAAGTCTTCTCTTCTGCCAATTTTGAAGTGAGTCATGCAGAAACATTTTAATTAATGTTGAACTTCTTAAAGTTGAACCAAAAATAATTACAGCTCAATTGTACTTTATCTCTTCTTGTTCATCACATTCCTTGCCTCCTCCCTCCCTATTAGAGTGCTTCATTTCAAAATCTCTGAACTGTATTAATGTATTTTCTAAAATTCTATGCATGTATATGCTTATGTATATCTGAAAATAAAGAGGTCAATATGATCTTGTTTTTCTCTCCCAAAGTCCAAAAGCTTCAGAAGGACAAGTACTTATCCTCATTGAATTTTACAACCACAGTGACTTCTAGCATTAACAGCTCACAGAGATTCTGTCAATGGACTGCATCACTCCCTTAACAATTGTTTGTGAAGAAAGTTCATAGCGCGCATCACATGTATGTTAGATCTGTAAGCGAATAGATCTACAGTGCTGCTAATTAGATCTAAATTCTTGATTTACTATTTATAAAACAAAATTGATTATAACTTCATCAACAACATTTAAAGCATCATTAAGAGAGGTCTGTTCTAGCAGCCTCAGGTTAATTTTTTTAACAAGCACTTTAGTTGCTAATCTGTGTTATTGCCAACATATGTAAACTTCCTAATGCTAATTGCATTCAGCTGTGAATCAAACAATGTCTAATTCTCCTCAGGATTAATTATGCACATGTGCTGCCTGCATTCCTAAACATGGTTCTCATAAATAATAAGAGATATATCTGGGCAGATGGGGTTTTTCCAACTAACTGATCTGTTTACCATGAATAAAATAATTGACGCATAGTAGAGGCTGAATACAAAGGTCTCCATAACATTCACATTTCCCCCATAAATAATTACTAAGACAGTTGTTTGTGTGACTAGACATTCAAACTCTAAAAGGCATATTTGTAATCTCAACTGATTACCTCTTTTTTGGCATCAAATGCAGGTACATTTTAATGTACATAGTAGACGAATAAAGTTACAGCAGCTGACTTTAAAACAAACACAAATTTGGTAAAGCCAAAGAGTAAAAGCCAGATTTCAAATAAGACCATTCCAAAATAGAAAAAAGTCTGGCAGTACAGGTACTCCTTGACTTATAATCACAATTGAGCTCAATATATCCGTTGTTAAACAAGAAACTTGTTAAAGGAGTTTAGAAACAGAAGCATAGAAGATTGACCGCAGAAAAAGACCTCATGGTCCATCTAGTCACTATTTCCTGTATTTTATCTGAGGATGGATATAGCCATTGGAGCTGTGAGTTCCGCCACCTGTTTACAGGATCCGTGTCCCTCCTGGCTGATCTCGGCCAGCAGGGAAGTGACACAGAACTGGGTCCAGGAGATTGTCAATGCTTCTTTGGGGAGGGGGTCCTTTCTGGCTCCTTACAAGGAGGCACTTGTGTGCCCCCTCCTCAAGAAGATTTCCCTGGACCCAGCAGTACTCAATAATTATCATCCAGTCTCCAACCTTCCTTTTATGGGGAAGGTTGTTGAGAAGATGGTGGCGCTCCAGCTCCAGCGGTCCTTGGAAGAAGCCAATTATCTAGGCCCTCAACAGTCGGGTTTCAGGCCCGGTTACAGCATGGAAACTGCTTTGGTCGCGTTGATGGATGATCTCTGGCGGGCCCAGGACCCCTGGTTTATCCGCTGTCCTGGTGCTTCTTGACCTCTCAGTGACTTTCGATACCATCGACCATAGTATACTTCTACACCGGCTGGAGGAGTTGGGAGTGGGAGGCGCTGTTCTTCACTGGTTCACCTCCTACCTCTCCGGTCGGTCGCAGTCGGTGTTAGTGGGGAGATCAGAGGTTGACCTCTAGGTCTCTCGCTTGTGGGGTACCTCAGGGATCGGTCCTTTCCCCCCTGCTATTTAATATCTACATGAAACCGCTGGGTGAGATCATCCAAGGGCATGGGGTGAGGTATCATCAGTATGCTAATGATACCCAACTGTACATCTCCACCCCATGTCCAGTCAACGAAGCAGTGGAAGTGATGTGCCAGTGTCTGAAGGCTGTTGGGGCCTGGATGGGTGTCAACAGATTCAAATTCAACCCTGATAAGATGGAGTGGCTGGGGTTTTGCCTCCCAAGGACAATTCTATCTGTCTGTCCATCACCCTGGGGGGGATTATTGACCCCCTCAGAGAGGGTCCACAACTTGGGCATCCTCCTCGATCCACAGCTCACATTAGAGAAACATCTTTCAGCTGTGGCGACGGGGGTGGTTGCTCAGGTTCGCCTGGTGCACCAGTTGTGGCACTACCTGGACTGGGAGTCACTGCTCACAGTCACTCATGCCTTCATCACCTCGAGGTTTGACTACTGTAATGCTCTCTACATGGGGCTACGTTTGAAGAGTGTTCGGAAACTTCTGATCATGCAGAATGCAGCTGCGAGAGCAATCATGGGCTTCCCTAGGTATGCCCATGTTACACCAACACTCCGCAGTATGCGTTGGTTGCCGATCGGTTTCTGGTCACAAGTGTTGGTCATGACCTATAAAACCCTTCATGGCACCGGACCAGAATATCTGCGAGACCGCCTTCTGCCGCACGAATCCCAGCAGCCGGTTAGGTCCCACAGAGTTGGCCTTCTCCAGGTCCCGTCGACTAAACAATGTCATCTGGCGGGACCCAGGGGAAGAGCCTTCTCTGTGGCAGCACCGACCCTCTAGAACAGTGTTTTTCAACCGGTGTGCCGCGGCACACTGGTGTGCCGCAAGACATCATCAGGTGTGCCGCGAAGCTCAGCTTCTGAGACCGGAAGCTGAGCTTTATTCTTTGCGCCCAGCTGGAGCTTCCCAGTGGAGGCGGCAACAAGTGTCCTTTCGGGCCCGGCAGGAGGGCAATGGCAGCAGGAACGGGAGGCTGCCAGCTGCAGCAGCCCCGGGCAGATGCTGGGGGATGGCAGTGGCGAGCAAGAGCTCCAGGGCGGAGCCACCGGCAGCACCCCGCCCAGCTGGAGCTTTCCTGGCGGGGGGTGGCAACAATTGTCCTTTGGGGCCCGGCGGGAGGACAATGGCAGCGGAAACAGGAGGCTGCCAGCTGCAGCGGCCCCGGGCACCGTTCCCTGTAGGCTGGGCACGCCTGCGCCAGCGCACCCCAAAATGCCCCCCCACGCACTCTTTTCCAGGGGTGCGCAGGGAGCCGCAGCCACCCGCCCGCCTGCCCGATTTCCCTCCGCGCGGCTGGGGACGCGGATCCACCGCCCTCGCCAGCTCGATCTCCCTCCACCCGGCTGGGGAGGTGGATTCGCCGCCCCCGCCAGCCCAATTTCCCTCCGCCCGGCTGTGGAGGTGGATTCGCCGCCCCCGCCAGCCCGATTTCCCTCCAATGGCTGGGGACGCAGATCTACCACCCTCGCCAGCCTGATCTCCCTCCGTGGGAGGGGGTGACGAACCGACGACTGGGGGCTGTCCATCCGTGTTAGGTGGTGCAGGGTACGCACAGGCAGCCCCAGGGGAGAACAAGGGAGGGAGAGAAAGGACAGAGAGAGAAAGGGAGGGAGAGAAAATTGAATGAAGGAGGGAGAGAAAGAAAGAGTAAGAGGTAGAAAGGATAGAGAAAAAGGAAGAGAAAGGGAGGGGGAGAAAAGAAAGAGGGAGGAAGGGGGGAGAGAAAGAAGATATGAAGGAGGGAGAAAAAGAGATACAAAGGAAAGAGGGAGAGAAAGGAATCAGAGAGAAAGGGAGGGAGAGAAAGGGAATGAAAGAGGGAGAAGGGGTGAGAGATAGAAAGGATAGACAGAAAGGGAGAGAAAGGAAAGAGAGAAAGGGAGGGAGGGAGAGGAAGGAAAGAGAGATGAGAGTGGAAGGAGCAGACAGAAAGAGAGGAAGGAAGAGAGAAAGAAAGAGGGATGGAGAGAGAAAGGAAGGAAGAGAGAGAAAGAGGGAGGGAGAGAGAAATAGAGCGAAAGGGAGGAAGAGAGATTTTTTTGTCCAAACTTTTTTACCCCCCCCCCCTCAATGTTCCCCAGGATTTTGAAAATATGAAAAATGTGCCACGGCTCCAAAAAGGTTGGGAAACACTGCTCTAGAACCAGCTCCCCCCAGAGATTAGGATTGCCCCCACCCTCCTTGCCTTTCGTAAACTCTTTAAAACCCACCTCTGCCATCAGGCATGGGGGAACTGAGACATCCCCCCTTGCCTATGTAGTTTTATGTATGATATACATATGCTTTTTAAATAATGGGGTTTTTAGGTTTTAAATGTTAAATTGTTATTTTAGACTTTTAATATTACATTTGTTATTGTATATTGTTTTATCACTGTTGTGAGCCGCCCCGAGTCTGCGGAGAGGTGCGGCATACAAATCTAATAAATAATGATAATGATGATGATGATGATGATGAAGATAATAATAATAATAATGATGATGATGATGATGATGATGGTGATGATGATGATGATGATGATGATGTTTATCCCAGGCATGTTTAAATTCAGTTACTGTGGATTTACCAACCATGTCTGCTGGAAGTTTGTGCCAAGCATCTACTACTCTTTCAGTAAAATAATATTTTCTCATGTTGCTTCTTATCTTTTCTCCAACTAACCTCAGATTATGCCCCCTTGTTCTTGTGTTCACTTTCATATTAAAAACACTTCCCTCCTGAACCTTATTTAACCCTTTAACATATTTAAATGTTTCAATCATGTCCCCCCTTTCCCTTCTGTCCTCCAGCCTATACAGATTGAGTTCATTAAGTCTTTCCTGATAAGTTTTATGCTTAAGACCTTCCACCATTTTTGTAGCCCATCTTTGGACCCGTTCAATTTTATCAATACCTTTTTGTAGGTGAGGTCTCCAAAATGTGGTCTCACCAGTACTCCATACAGCGGGATCACAATCTGCCTCTTCCTGCTATGCAGCCAAGCATTCTACTTCCTTTCCCTACTGCTTGACTGCACTGTTCACCCATTTTGAGACTGTCAGAAATCACTTCCCCTAAATCCTTCTCTTCTGAAGTTTTTGCTAACACAGAACTGCCAATACAATACACAGATTGAGGATTCCTTTTCCCCAAGTGCATTATTTTACATTTGGAAACATTAAACTGCAGTTTCCATTGCTTTGACCACTTATCTAGTAAAGCTAAATAATTTGCCATATTACAGACGCCTCCAGGAATATCAACCCTATTGCTCACTTTAGAGTCATTGGCAAATAGGCAAATTTTCCCTACCAAACTTTCTCCTATGTCACTCACAAACATATTAAAAATAATAGGACCCAGAACAGACCCTTGTGGCACACTGCTTGTAACCAGGCTCTGCTCAGAATACTCGCCATTAACAACAACCCTCTGATATCTATGCTTCAGCCAGCTTGAAATCCACTGAACTTTCTGGGGATTAAGTCCAATCTCCACTAATTTATCTATCAGCTCTTTATGTGAAACCATATCCAAGGCTTTGCTGAAGTCCAAGTAGGCAATATCCATGGCACCACCTTCATCCAATACCTTTGTGACATAGTCAAAGAAATCAATGAGGTTAGTCTGACATGATTTGCCCTCAGTAAAGACATGCTGGTTTGGATCTAATAAGTTATTGGTTTATAGGTGCTGATTTATCCTCTTTTTGAGTAGAATCTCCATAATTTTAACTATAACTGATGTCAAGCTAACTGGCCTGTAGTTACCAGCTTGCCCCATTTTATGATGTTTTGCCACAGTTGTAAGTAATAAGTGAATCATACGGTTCTTAAGTAAATCTGGCTTCCCCCATTGGCTTGGCTTTTCAGAAGCCAGTTGGAAAGGTTGCAAATGATGATTGCATGATCCCAGGAAAGTGCAATTGTCATAAATACATGCCAGCTGCAGAACACCTGAATTTTGATTAAATGATGAATCATAAGTCCCTTTTTTCAGTGCTGTTGTAACTTTGAACAGTTACAACAACAATAACTTTAAACCTGTTTTTTTCAGAAAAAATACCTTTCTCCTTCAAAAAACCTATCATTCTTCATTATTTTTTTTGTAGTTTTTAGGATACCTATTGCTAGATCTCCATGTGGACTCATTATAGACCAGTGATGGCAAACCTTTTTTTCCTCTAGTGCCAAAAGAGCATGCTTATGCACTATCCCACATGTGTGAGTGCCTATACCCATAATTCAATGCTTGGGGAGCAGCGGTGGGCTATGAGCCAAAATGCTAAATTGCACTCGTTGCCATGCAGGACCAGCGTGATTTTCCTGCTGCAACTGTGGAGGTAGCAAAATTGTGCATGGAGCCGCAGATAAAACCTTGCTGAAACACGGGTGCAATTTTGCTACCTTCACAGGTGCAGCAACAAAATCGTGCTGGTGTCGCAAGAACTTATGAGCTGCGGCCGTGAGTGGGTAAAATCACCCCCCCCCTTTCCCCCAGGGTCTCTGTGCAAACCTCTGCCATAGGTTCGCCCTAACTGTTATAGACCAAATCTGTTCCCCATATGCTTGTTGGATTATTATTCATATGTGTATTGATGTCTCTGTTTTTCCCTTTTTCTGTGAAAATTCCTATGTACATGATATTTTCCTCACTTCCTCCATTGATAACACAAATCCTGTGTGGTAGTTGTATGTAAAAAGTACATAAGGACATAAATAACTCATGAATTGCATAACTGAATGAGGACTTGTAGCTTGACTGTCACAGTTAAATTCAACTAATGTAGCTAGTAAAATTATGTTTTGTGTTTATTTTAGTTAGTTAATGTTGATCTTATCTTTGGTGTCTCAATTTAGATAATATTATATTTTTTTCTAACTTCTAACTGGTTAGAGTGCATTAATAGAAGCTGTATAATGTTATATTGTGAAAATAAATAAACTCTCTAAAATATTCTTTTTACAATTACTGTTTAAATAGTACCATTTTGCCCCTCTGTCAGCCAGAAAAGACAAGAACAAATCTATATAAATTACTACCATGGGCAGAAAAAAAATGGAATGTTGATGAAAACTTGAAACTGCTTAGCATCAACAACCTAGTTCTCAATAGGATAGAATAAGAATATATAGTTAACAAATCAAGGTACCATATCACAGTTTGAAATAGTAAAGCAGATGGTAGAATATTTTACCCTAGAGTCAGGTTATACCCTCCAAGGAATGATACGTGCTGAATTATGGTGTGTTTTTTCCCAAATTAAATTTTATTTGTGGAATGTTATAAGCCAGATTCCCAGGCTGTATTAATTGCAACAATAGCATTTGTTTTGAAAGATTTTGCTGGTTTGGTTCCTTTGGGTTTATGGCCAAGTTTTTTTTCTTTTCAAGAAAATCATTGCCTGTGGCTAATTTTTGCAAGCAAATGAAACTGTTCTTACTGGGATTCTCTTCGTTCTTTCCATTTCATTTTGAAATGGCACCAAACAGTGTTCCCTCTAATTTTTTTGGGGGGTGGGCGGAAAAGTATAGTGTCTGAGCGGCAGTCCCTTCGGGACTGGGCAGCACTCTTTTCCTCTCACTCTTTCCCTCTCACTCTTTCCCTCTCGGCTTCTGGGCAGGTTTGAAAAACTCTGAGTTGATGATGATTTTTAAGTGAGCCATTGCTCACTGCTCAGCTTAGAGGGAACTATGGCACCAAACCTAATAACTAGATTGTAACGATCTATTTAAACATATTTGTGAGAAGAGCAATAGTAATAGTACTTAGACCTATTACCACTTCACAGTGCTTTACAGCCCTCTCTAAGCAGTTTATAGAGTCAGCATATTGTACCGAACAATCTGTGTTGCCATTTCATCGACCTCAGAAGGATGGAAGGCTGAATCAATGTTGAGCTGGTGAGACTCAAACTGCTGACAATTGGAAGTTAGCAAAATTAGCTGGCATTCTAACCACTGCACTGCACTGCATGGTTCTTTCCACCACCTTTTCTGCCTTTTTAGGGGATAAACCTCTCACATGATATAATTTCCTCATTTCCTTAAGCCACCACCACCATCATCATCTTAGTGCAGTGATTTTCAACCTTTTTTGAGCTGCAGCACATTTTTTACATTTACAAAATCCTGGGACACACCACCAACCAAAATGACACAAAATGACAGAGTGAAATATGCCTTGCAGAGGTCCTTTAAATAAATTACATTTATTAAAAAAGGTTAAATAAAAAAGGATAACCCCCTCATATATACAGTTCCACATAACCCCTCATATATACAGTCCCGCTAATAGATACTGGAGCTTTCACCAATGTTGTGGGTTCAAATCAATTTGGCTAATACTCTATTATAGAGACTGGACAAAATCAATTTTAGAAAATGTTGGGTACTTGTTTAACATCATAAGTCCCCAGAGCATTTCTACTGTCAGATTGAGAAGTTTGCTTTCTAGGTAAGGATTCTGATAAATATTAGAGTTCTCCCTGAGGTTCAAATCCCATGGTCAGCTGGGTGCAAGGGCCTTGGTTCTGTCTGTTTTGATGGTATATATAGAGATTTGAGCTCTTTAAGAAGATGACCCTTCAGGAGGCCATATACAATATAGATAACATTGGGATGCATTGGGATGCATTGTATATCACCCTCTGCGGAGCCTGTTATAAAAAGAAAAAGGTCAAATATCATTTTTTATTTTAATAATGAACAAACAAAACAAGACATACATACACCATCAGGATAGACATAACCAGCTGAGGCTGAGGCTTCATCTAGTGGTGGTAACATTTACCTCCAGTCCTGACCAGGATTATAAATCGGGACCATGGGGAGGAGTAGCAGCTTCAACTACTCGCCGCGGCCACACAGTGACAAGTGCGCGGCAGCCCAAGCGGGGACCTTCCTGGGTGTGGATGAGAGGTGGCCTGCTATTGGTTCATCACTAGTGGTCAAGATGAATCCTAGAAGGTGATTGGTCAGTGAGCGTTCCCTGTGCCTTCACTCTTTCTGTCGCTGATAGCTGGAGGGATTGTGAGGGGAATGTTTATGTTTGGATGGAGGCAGCTGGAGGTGGCCCGGATAAATGGCCTCTGTGGGCTATATCCGCCACACAGGCCATAGTTTGGGGACCCATGTTTAATTTCCCCATGGCACACCTGACCATGTCTCGCGGCACACTGCTTGAAAAACACTGCCTTAGTGTATGTACCATATGATTGTTTTGAATTCCTGTTTCTTGTCTTGCTAGCCTGTACAATAATCAGGGATAAAGATCACAATCTCAGGTAAACTGAAAATATTTGAAGAGCTCAAGCCATCAAAACCTTTTTAGTTGTTCATCTTTAGTAAAAGTCAAAGGTAGGAGTGGGAATGAGCATGTTAGCTCTGCCCCATCACTGTTCCCATTGTCGGATGCTGTCCTAATGTTTTACAATTCTTCAGGGTTTGATATTTAACATCTTGCGAGAATTAAGATGAATGGAGGAAGCTTTTTTTTTTATTGTTATGGATGCTCTCTGCATATAGAAAATACCAAGTACACAGAGAAAAAAGGGCAGAGAATTTAAGATGGCTTTGTCATTGCAGAAAAGTGACCATCACACATTTTCTTCCAAAGTGCTGATTGGGATATGAATCAACCTTGAGCAACAGTTTGGCAGAGTCCCTGGTATTGACCTGGAATATGACCATAAGGGGGGCTCTTGACCTCTCTGTGGCAGTAGACCCCAGAGAGCAACTTGGTTTACCAAGGAACTCCGGGAGATGAAACACCAGAAGAGACATCTAGGGATGCATTGGAGGAAAAGGAAATCTGAATCCGATTGGACATTTTTAAAAGCTCATATTGACATTTATAAAGTGGTGCTCAAAGTGGCAAGATGCGCGTATCATGCCGCCTTGATTGCATCAGCGGAATCTTGTCCTGCTGACGTTTAGGATGACTCGCTCCCTCCTTAACCAGGGTGGAGTTGACAAACCGTTGCAGGGTAGTGCTAAGGATTTTAATGAGTTTTTTGTCAAATAAAATTGTAGGAGCTGGGCCAGAGCTAACCACAACAGATCCGGACAGATCTTGACTCCAAGTGGAATGCAGTATCGGCTGACAATGAGTCAGTCAAGGTGACAGAGGCAGGTCTTAGTCCTGTTGTGTGGGAGGAGTTTGACCCAGTGACACCTGATGAAGTGGACAGGGCCATGGGAGTTGTGAGTTCTGCCATCTCTTTATTGGATCCGTGTCCCTCTCGTCTAGTTTCAGCCAGCAGGGAGGTGACATGGGGCTGGGTCCAGGAGATTGTCAATGTTTCTCTGAGGGAGGAGTCCTTTCCAGCTCCCTGCAGGGAGGCATCTGTGTGCTCGCTCCTCAAGAAGCCTTCCCTGGATCCAGCTGTTTTGAACAACTATCATCCTGTCTCCAACCTTCCCTTTATTGGGAAGGTTGTTGAGAAGGTGGTGTTGCTCCTTGGATGAAGCCAATTATCTAGGTCCTCGGCAGTCAGGATTCAGGGTCGGCTATAGCACTGAAACTGCTTTGGTCATGCTGACGGATGATCTTTTGTGGTCCAGGATAGGAGTTTATCCTCTGTCCTGGTGCTTCTTGACCTCTCAGCAGCTTTCAATACCATCAATCATGGTATCCTTCTGCACCAGCTGGAGGGGTCGATTGCAATCGGTCTTAGCAGGTGGCCAGAGGTCGACTCCAAGGTCCCTCTTTTGTGGGGTCCCTCAGGGGTCGGTCCTCTCGCCCCTGCTGTTTAATATCTACATGAAACCACTAGGTGAGATCATCCAAGGGCACGGGGTGAGTTACCATTAGTATGCTGATGATACTCAGCTATACATCTCCACCCCATGTCCACTCAGTTAAGCAGTGGAGGCAATGTGCCAGTATCTGGAGGCTGTCAGAATGGGTGTTAATAGGCTCAGATTCAATCCTGACAAGAGGGAGTGGCTGTGGGTTTTGCCTCCCAGGGACAATTCCAACTGTCCATCAATCACCCTGGGGTCTTTACCCCACTCAGAGAGGGTCCACAACTTGGGTGTTCTCCTTAATCCACAGCTGAGTTTAGAAGACCATCTGTCGGCTGTGGTGAGGGGGACATTTGTACGGGTATGCCTTGCGGCCCAATCTGGATAGGGAGTCACTTCTTACAGTCACTCACGCCCTTATCACCTCAAGGTTCTATTACTGCAATTCTCTCTACATGGGGCTGCCTTGAAGACTGTTCGGAGACTAAAAATTGTGCAAAATGCAGCCGCGCGAGCTATAGTGGGGGTACCAAGATCTGCCCACATTTCAACATCACTCTGTGAGCTGCATTGGCTGCCAATAGCTGGTTATAGCCTATAAAGCCATACATGGCTTAGGACCAGACTACCTTTGGGATCGTCTTCTGCTTCATGTATCCCAGTGGCCCATTAGGTCCCACAGAGTTGGCCTTTTCCAGGTACCGTTGGCCAGGCAATGTCATCTGGCAGGACCTTGGGGAAAAACCTTCTCTGTGGTGGGCCCAGCCCTCTGGAACGAACTCCCTCCAGAGATACATACCGCCCCCTTGCTCCTGGTCTTTTATAAAGCTCTGGAGACCCGCCCACCTGAATGATGAGATTGTCTCTGGCTGATATGATTGAATCTGATGAATGTGTATGCCCATATATGGGGTCTTTAACATTTTTAGCAACTTGTATCAGTCTTTTTAAAGTAAATTAGATTTCTTTTATATATTGTTGTATTTATGATGTTGTACGCCATTCTGAGTCACTGTGAGAAATCTAATAAATAAATAAATAATGCTATAGTTGATCTTTCATGGTAAGTCTTCTAAAAAAATGGGGCTATCCTTGGGGACTAAGAGAAAGTTTATTTTACTTAGAAGCATTTATGCATGTATGTATGTATATACCGTGTTTTCCCGATAGTAAGACCCCCCCCCCGATTGTAAGACATATGGGGGGTTTCAGGGGGGTCGGCTAATATAAGCCATACCCCGAAAGTAAGACATATGTCTTACTTTCGGGGAAACACGGTACTAAAAGCGAGGGAGGCGTCGGAGCAGTTCGCGGCGCTGGCGAGGGAGCTTCGCGCCCAGGAGAGTCTCCCAAACCCGGCGCGGATAAGAAGGACTCCTCGGCCGTTACGCCAAGGACAGGCAGCCCCAGTTCCAGCGCCTCGGCCTGCTTGCCCGGCCTCTTGCCCGGCGGGGAGAGCAAAGCCGGCGGCGGGAGTAGCGGAGGCGAGGCGGAGAAGAAAGAAGCGGCGGATAGCTGGCGAGGCGCCGGCTAGAGGGCTGGACCCCGCCGCTTTGCCGCCGCTCCCACTGCCGGCTTTGCTGGGGTCGAGCGCCACCTCCTTCCTCTCACCCCCAGTCCAGCGAGAACGAGAGCACCTTCACAGCCCCTCACTCAAGCACACAGCCAGGCTGGGCCAGGGCGCCCTCAGGCTTCTTGGCGCAGGATCCCAAGCCGGCGCGTAAAAGCCAGGAGGTCCGAGGGGAACATGAGGGTGGGTGACGGGGGAGAGAGAGAGAGAGAATCTTCGCTCTTCCCGGCTGGGGAGGCTACTGCCGCATTCCCCCGGAGCCTTCCCGACGCCGTGTTGCTCGCTGCTGCTGCCGCCGCGGCCGTTGCTGCAAACAGACACCGCGCCACACCACACACGGCGCGCACAAGTGGCGTGCACAACCGGCGAAAAAAGGGAAAGAGGCAGGCGCGGCAGCTCTGGGAATACAGGGAAAGCCGGAGTCCCTTCATTGGACTCGCCCCTGAGGTGCTGCTGCTGTCACTCGGCTTCGCTCGCTCACCCGGGTCCGCCTTTCGTATCCGAGGCAGGGCTCCTCTCCTTGCCGCCACCGCTGCTGCTGCTGGTGCCGCCGCTGCCACCGCTGCTCCTGCTTGGGAACGTGTTTCTACGCGCTACCGCCGAGGAGACGATGCCAACATGAGACGCGGTAGGTGCAGGATTTGGCCACGTCCAATAGCCCATTGGAAGGTGGGAGGGGGGATGGAGGGGGTGTGATTGGAGAGAGAGAAGACGGCGTGGAGGTGGGGGGGTGGAGACCGAAAGGAAAGGTTCGGCAGGGGAGGGGGAGGCGACCGCGTCCCTTCCTTTTCCTCGAAGCGTTTGTGTGCTGAAATGCCCTCCCTCTGACTCGCCGAAGCCCGAAGTCGAGCCGGCCCCGGTGCCCGGGACAATATAAGACATACCCCCAAAGTAAGACACAGTGGGGCTTTTGGGGGTAAAAAGAAAGTAAGACACTGCCTTACTATCGGGGAAACACGGTATGTATGTATGTATGTAGTCAAGTACGTATTTTTAATATACATAGATATAACATTGTTTATATACATAAGATGGGTACTGATAAGAGGCAACAATTGGACAGAGACGATAGGCACACTAGAGTCCTCGGAGACAAACCAATTAAAATAAAATAAAATAAAATAAAATAAAATAAAATAAAATAAAATAAAATAAAATAAAATAAAATAAAATAAAATAAAATAAAATAAAATAAAATAAAATAAAATAAAATAAAATAAAATAAAATAAAATAAAATAAAATAAAATAAAATAAAATAAAATAAAATAAAATAAAATAAAATAAAATAAAATAAAATAAAATAAAATATAAAATAAATACGCTCATGCACACCCTTTACTGACCTCTTAGGAAGCAAGTAATCTCAACAATACAGTAAGGGTAAAGTTTTGGGGGTTTGGTGACAAAACCACAGAGTCAGGTAATGAGTTCCAGGCATTAACCATTCTATTACTAAAATTGTATTTTCTACTGCCAAGTTGGGGTGGTTCACCTTGAGTTTGTATCTGTTGTGTGCTTGTGTATTTATTTATTTTATTTATTTCTTTATTTTCTCCAATACACAATAATACACAATGAATGTTATAGAAACATAGAAGTCTGACGGCAGAAAAAGACCTCATGGTCCATCTAGTCTGCCCTTATACTATTTTCTGTATTTTATCTTAGGATGGATATATGTTTATCCCAGGCATGTTTAAATTCAGTTACTGTGGATTTATCTACCACATCTGCTGGAAGTTTGTTCCAAGGATCTACTACTCTTTCAGTAAAATAATATTTTCTCATGTTGCTTTTGATCTTTCCCCCAACTAACTTCAGATTGTGTCCCCTTGTTCTTGTGTTCACTTTCCTATTAAAAACACTTCCCTCCTGGACCTTATTTAACCCTTTAATATATTTAAATGTTTCGATCATGTCCCCCCTTTTCCTTCTGTCCTCCAGACTATACAGATTGAGTTCATTAAGTCTTTCCTGATACGTTTTATGCTTAAGACCTTCCACCATTCTTGTAGCCCGTCTTTGGACCCGTTCAATTTTGTCAATATCTTTTTGTAGGTGAGGTCTCCAGAACTGAACACAGTATTCCAAATGTGGTCTCACCAGCATTCTATATAGTGGGATCATAATCTCCCTCTTCCTGCTTGTTATACCTCTAGCTATGCAGCCAAGCATCCTACTTGCTTTCCCTACCGCCTGACTGCACTGTTCACCCATTTTGAGACTGTCAGAAATCACTACCCCTAAATCCTTTTCTTTTGAAGTATTTGCCAACACTGAACTGCCAATACAATACTCAGATTGAGGATTCCTTTTCCCCAAGTGCATTATTTTACATTTGGAAACATTAAACTGCAGTTTCCATTGCTTAGACCATTTATCTAGTAAAGCTAAATCATTTACCATATTACAGACGCCTCCAGGAATATCAACCCTATTGCACACTTTAGAGTCATCGGCAAATAGGCAAACCTTCCCTACCAAACCTTCCCCTATGTCACTCACAAATATATTAAAAAGAATAGGACCCAGAACAGATCCTTGTGGCACACCGCTTGTAACCTGACTCTGCTCAGAATACTCGCCATTAACAATAACTCTCTGATGTCTACGCTTCAGCCAGCTGCAAATCCATTGAACTATCAAGGGATTAAGTCCAATCTTCACTAATTTATCTATCAGCTCTTTATGTGGAACCGTATCAAAGGCTTTGCTGAAGTCCAGGTAGGCAATATCCACGGCACCACCTTCATCCAACACCTTTGTGACATAGTCAAAGAAATCAATGATATTAGTCTGACATGATTTGCCTTCAGTAAAGCCATGCTGATTTGGGTCTAATAAGTTATTGTTTTTTAGGTGCTGATTTATCCTCTTTTTGAGTAGAGTCTCCATCATTTTAACTACAACTGATGTCAAGCTAACTGGCCTGTAGTTACCA
Organism: Erythrolamprus reginae; assembly: GCF_031021105.1. Classification (NCBI taxonomy): domain Eukaryota; kingdom Metazoa; phylum Chordata; class Lepidosauria; order Squamata; family Dipsadidae; genus Erythrolamprus; species Erythrolamprus reginae. The sequence continues at coordinate 32,470,802 of NC_091955.1, read as the reverse complement.
GCTTCTTCTCTACTGCCCTTCTTGTGAATAGGCACAACACTGGCCATTCTCCAATCCTCAGGAACTTCTCCTGTTAACAAGGATTGGTTAAACAAATCAGTCAGGGGGGTAGCAATGACAGATCTGAGTTATAGAAGATATAGTAGAGAAGAAATATGAGATATAGGACAGACTATAGGACAGGGGATGGAAGGCACTCTAGTGCGCTTATGTGCGCCCCTTACTGACCTCTTAGGAATCTGGAGAGGTCAACCATGGATAGTCTAAGGGTAAAATGTTGGGCGTTAGGGGATAATACTATGGAGTCCGGTAATGAGTTCCACGCTTCAACAACAAAGGGTTCCTGCTTGGGCAGGGGGTTGAACTTGATGGCCTTCATGGTCCCTTCCAACTCTAACAACAAACAAACAAACAAACAAACAAATAAATAAATAAATAAATAAATAAATAAATAAATAAATAAATAATAAATAAAGCTTGAATCTGTTGTGTGCTCTTTTGTTGTTGTGGTTGAAGCTGAAGTAATCTTTGATAGGCAGGACATTGCAGCATATGATCTTGTGGGCAATACTTAGATCATGTTTAAGGCATCGTAGTTCTAAGCTTTCAAGACCCAGGATTGTAAGTCTAGTTTCGCAGGGAATTCTGTTTCGGGTAGAGTGAAGGGCTCTTCTGGTGAAGTATCTTTGGACATTTTCGAGGGTGTTAATGTCAGAAATGTGGTATAGGTTCCAAACAGATGAGCTGTATTCTAGGATGGATCTGGTGAAAGTTTTGTAAGTTCTGGTAAGCAGTGTGAGATTTCCAGAGCAGAAGCTACTTGGATTAGATTAACAACTCTTGAGGCCTTCTTGGTGATGTGGTTGAAGCTGAAATAGTCATTGAAAGGATGTTGTAGTGTGTATGAGTTTTAAAAGATTAATAAAAATCAAGTCAGCTATTTTTTTAAAAAAAATAAACTCTTAGTTTTAGCCGATGTTCAATCTTTTTTCATTAAAGATTCTTGGCACTGAAATGTTACAAATTCTACAAATTCTGGGCAGCTTTTACAATTATAAAAATAAATACGTAGACCCACTGATATTTTGGAGTTTGGTATAACTATGAAAAAGGCCTATTTGTTTAAAGTTGATCACATTAGGTATACATATTGGTGAGGAAAACTTACTGAAAATAAGCAACCTCCTTACAATGCATAAGATTGTATTGAAAATTATATTACATTAGTTGTCTTAGTACAGTACTATATTTTTTAATCGAGAGGCAGCACAGAAAGGTAAGGAGTGTGAACTGGTTCAGGTGGATTTGGTAATGGCTTCGCATCTCTCTATTCAGGGACTGAAAATCCTGCTTGGATTTTGGCAGGAGGATTTTCAGCTCCTGAACAGAAATAAACTCTTCCATGGTTTGTGCTGCATCTCCCAGGGTCTCTCTAACTCCATGAGACACATCTTCTGAATCTATCCACTTAGAAACCCATGAGTTCATTTAACAATTGATACTAGGAGTGCCACAATTGTGGTCATTGAACAAGGCAGCCATGTGATATCTAGCTTACAAACATTTTGCCGAACTACCAAGATTCTAGACCCAGTTGTGGTTGTAGGTTGAGGTCTACCTATAGTTGTTAGATTGCTTTAGTTTCTGATTGACTGTGATCTTGGGGTGCTTAGTGGGACACAAATAAGGGATTTAGGGCTTAATTGTAATCAGTGAAGGGCTACCAAAATGTTTACTACCACACTGTGGGTGTGGCTTATGCTGGATGCCCTGCATTTTCTTTCATCTTTCAGTGCAAATTGTGTGCTCTGGGGTGTAGCTCCATTTTCGCTACCCCACTGCATTCCATCACGTCCAGGCAGCAGCCCACCCCTGATTGTAACCCATTATCCCTGAGTTTGCACTCTTACATTAAATAAAAAAAACAGTTGATGAAATTGGAATTAAAATATAAATAGAACAAAAGGATGAAACCTGTCTCACACACAGGTTATACCTTTATGTATGCTGGTTCGCCATTCCATGTGAAATATAGGTGCCACATACAGTAATTTGATCATGCAAAGAAATACGTTGTGGCTAATCTTACATCTCTAGTGTATATCAAGCTATATCAAGCATGGTGTGAATCAAGAACCCATTATGCATTATCATCATAATGGTTTCTGGGGTTTGGTTTGTTTTCTTATTATTTGATTTAAATGCTTGAAAACTATTTTGCAATATTTGCTCAAAGGCTGTTGTGTCTTCCTTAGCAACTATCAAGTGATAACTGCTTCCAGCATTTAACAGAGGCTTATTTCATTAGATTAGTTTTAGGCTAGAATCACATGAATGTGATACTTCACAATGAGTCCTTTGTTAAATATACAAAGGACGATTCAGTTCATAAATGTAGATCATAAGGATGACTACGTTCTGCTGACTGAAACAGAGCTAGAATTTATTGTATTGATTTATCACATTTATATAGCAGACCATCTCACATGTCATCTCTGATGATGTTGGTAAAAGAGTGATCTAGAGAATTTCAGCTCGTATATTGCCACTTTTCCACAATAAAACATAAATCCAAAACCACCCTAGAAGTAAAATTGCAAGGCAAGTAGACTCCTAGATATTTAGTGAAATAGAATCTACTTTCTCCCTTTACTTTGCTGATTTTATATAATTGTTTATATGAAATATAAACAATAAACAGTATGTGAAATATAAACAATAAACAATATATGAAAATAGAAACAATAAACAATATATGAAAATAGCGCCGGTGGACCTCACTCACCGGCGCCTTTTGCTGGAGGCTCGGGCAGACAGGGACACATGGGGCAGACGCCATGTTGTTTCTCGGTTGAAATCTCGCGAGATCGCGAGATTTCGGCTGAAGATCAGGCCAGGGTGGCCTGATCGATGACGTGTCCGGGCGGGCATGTAAAAGGGCAGGCAGGCCCGGGCTCAGCCTTTTCGCCCGGACCTGTTATCAGAGCAGACACCCGCCTGCCCTCCCTATTTTGCAGTGTGCTATTCTGGGTCGCCCTAGGGGGCCGAATAGGAATTTTTGGCGGTCTGGCCTTTTAGCCGGGCCGTTTTTTCGCCTATTCCACACTGTGGAGAAGGATAAGCGGTTAGGGGGTGCTTGCACCTGTTAGGCTAATTGGCTTACCTTTGGTCATTTGGGTAGGCAGGTTAGGGGCAGAAAACTGGGTGGTGGTTTAGCAACTACGTGTTCTCCGTTGGGCAGCTTTGGGGATGATTGACAGGTTCTCTCCAATCTTGTGGTGTTGACAACCTGAGCAGGTGGGGGGAACCTGTCTTTGGGTCCCGCACATTTAATTCCCCTGTTAGGGGTTAGCCTGTGGGACCTCCCACATGCAAGTGCATGGCATGGTCTCAGGTGAGGGAGGGGTCCCTCACCTGGACTAGCATGGAGCTACGCCCATATGTTGCCCCGGAAGTTTATTCTACGTCATTTTCTGCCCCGGAAGCAATTGTTTGACCCTGCAGGTCCATTGTTAGGGTCATAGTTAACTATGTTGATTATGCTAATTTATTCTAATAAATTATGCAAATTTATTTTAATAAAATGACCCAGTTTTAAATCCAGCTCTTGTGTCCGTGTCGTTACTCCGCTTCTCCTGCAATAGATGACCCACTTTCAAAGATCAAATGATTATCAGAAAGACTATATCCTTTAGCTGAACGTTGTATTTTTAGGGGATGTCACAGCTAGTGGATCTATAAAATCTTAAAATGTGACTGTCTATCATTTCTGAGGCTTTCTTGCCATTTTTGATGATGATGAAGATAATGACTTAAAAAGTTAGAGTATCAGATTGGTTGGGATTGCCTTTTTGAAAAAAAATGCAAGTAACCAATAACAGTTGAATGACTTGCAGTTTGAGGAACTGGAATTTGACTTGTCAGATGCAAAGAAGATGTATGTTTTGTCAGAAAAGATTTTTCAATCTTCTATAAGTATTCTTTTCAGAAATCATAAGATAATGAATAAAATGAATGATGGACTGAACTTTGTGGGCAAAAGAAATGTTGTGTTGTCGAGGAAAATTATTCGACAATGGATTTTGCAGGGATGTTTGCAATATAGGCTTATGAACTTTGAAAATGAGATGCAATTGTTGGTAAAGTTCCCAATTAAAACTTAAGGAAAGGTTCAAGAAACAAACAAAGGTATTTAACTCTGGACTCAGAGATAATGATTAGGCTGATTTGTGGTAAATAAACAACCATGTAGACTTTTCATGAGTATATTACAATAACAGACTGTTAACCCTGCTGTTCTGTTCAAGTCTGTGCAACACGAAATTGAAGTTTGAGACCCTGTAAAAAAAATTCCCTGCACTTCTGAAACTTGAAATTTCATGACTTTTCATCATTTCAGGGGTTCTCTCTATGAGAATTTCTTTGGGGGGGGGACTTAGTTTTTGCTGGGCAAAAAAAGTCACACTTGTACTGTTTATGAGTCTGTGTGACTTGCACCAAAAATTCTTTATTTTAAGTGTTTATATTTGGTCAATTTAAAAACCTCTTTCCCTTGGAAACTAGGTTGAACCTTTCTGCACACAATGAAATGAAAACTGAAATAAAAAAATAATGCTTATTGGTTTATTTTGGTCATAAAACCCCGCCCGCCCCCTTTTTTTGTGATTTTTGTTTCAATTTATAGATATTTTAGCCTGCAAAATGTGTACAATTTTACTAAATTTGGTGTGGGGTTACTAGTTTGAACATTCCTGATCATAAGAAAAATAGAAATTAACTGGGAAAAAAATGATGCTTATTTGTTTATTTTGGTCACAAAAGGGCTGCCCCCCTCGGCCTTGCTGTGTGCCATTAATTTAACTTTTCATATAGATTTGGCTAGAAATATTGGGAATATCATTTTGAAAAGCAAGCACATGATAGCCAGGCAAATAATTTTTAGAAATAAATCCATTTTACTAAAAACAAGTACGTAATTTTGAAATTAACAGGATAATTTTTATATAAATTGAAATAATTGAACACAGCTGGGGAGGACTTTTATGTGCAAAATAAACAAATAAGCATCAATGTTTTCAGTTCAATTTTCTTTTCATTATGTTCATAAATGTCCAAACTGGTAATTCAATGCCAAAGTTATTGAAAATATTTGGAATTAGGGGCCTAGAAAAAATTATAAAGTGACATGGTTGAAAAAATTGGGGGGGGGGGCGCAAATTAAACAAATAAGCATCATTTTTTTCAGTTCAATTTTAGGTTTAGGTTTAGGTTTATTGGATTTATATGCTGCCCCTCTCCGCAAACTCGGAGCGGCTCACAACAATAATAAAAAACAGTACAGTACATAATACCAAATCTAATGCCCACCCATCTAGTTGCAATTTGACCCCTGCAATTTGAGTCTTCGGAGAGGGGCGGCATACAAATCCAAATAATAAATAAATAAATAAATAAATTTAAATTAATAATCTCATAAAAACAGTATATATAAAAAACAGGCACACAGTCAATCAATCAACAAAACAACATGGGCAAGGGGGAGGTGTTTTAGTTCCCCCATGCCTGACGGCAACGGTGGGTCTTAAGGAGTTTACGAAAGGCAGGGAGGGTGGGGGCAATCCTAATCTCAGGGGGGAGCTGGTTCCAGAGGGTCGGGACCCCCACAGAGAAGGCTCTTCCCCTGGGTCCCGCCAGACGACATTGTTTAGTCGACGGGACCCGGAGAAGGCCAACTCTGTGGGACCTAACCGGTCGCTGGGATTCATGCGGCAGGAGGCGGTCCCGAAGATATTCTGGTCCGGTGCCATGAAGGGCTTTATAGGTCATAACCAACACTTTGAATTGTGACCGGAAACTGATTGGCAGCCAATGCAGACTGCGGAGTGTTGGAGTGATATGGACATACTTGGAGAAGCCAATAATTGCTCACGCAGCTGCATTCTGCACGATCTGAAGTTTCCGAACACTTTTCAAAGGTAGCCCCATGTAGAGAGCGTTACAGTAGTCGAACCTCGAGGTGATGAGGGCATGAGTGACTGTGAGCAATGACACCCGGTCCAAATAGGGCCGCAACTGGCGCACCAGGCGAACCTGGGCAAACGCCCCCCTCGCCACAGCTGAAAGGTGTTTTTCTAATGTGAGCTGTGGATCGAGGAGGACGCCCAAGTTGCGGACCCTCTCTGAGGGGGTCAATAATTCCCCCCCAGGGTAATGGACAGACAGATAGAATTGTCCTTGGGAGGCAAAACCCACAGCCACTCCGTCTTGTCTGGGTTGAATTTGAGTTTGTTGACACCCATCCAGGCCCCAACAGCCTCCAGGCACCGGCACATCACTTCCACTGCTTCGTTGACTGGACATGGGGTGGAGATGTACAACTGGGTATCATCGGCATATTGATGATACCTCACCCCATGCCCTTGGATGATCTCACCCAGCGGTTTCATGTAGATATTAAATAGCAGGGGGGAGAGGACCGACCCCTGAGGCACCCCACAAGGGAGAAACCTCGGGGTCGACCTCTGACCCCCCACTAACACCGACTGCGACCGACCGGAGAGGTAGGAGGAGAACCACTGAAGAACAGTGCCTCCCACTCCCAACCCCTCCAGCCGGCGCAGAAGAATACCATGGTCGATGGTATCGAAAGCCGCTGAGAGGTCAAGGAGCACCAGGACAGAGGACATGCCCCTGTCCCGGGCCTGCCAGAGATCATCCATCAATGCGACCAAAGCAGTTTCCGTGCTGTAGCCGGGCCTGAATCCAGACTGCTGAGGACCTAGATAATCGGCTTCATCCAAGGACCGCTGGAGTTGAAGTGCCACCACCTTTTTGACAACCTTCCCCATGAAGGGAAGGTTAGAGACTGGACAGTAGTTATTAAGCATGGCTGGGTCCAGGGAAGGCTTCTTGAGGAGGGGGCGCACAACCGCCTCCTTATAAAGGGGCGGAAAGGACCCCCTCCCCAAGGAGGCATTGACAATCTCCTGGACCCAGCTCCGTGTCACCCGTCGACTGGCCGAAACCAGCCAAGAGGGACACGGATCCAGTAAACAGGTGGCGGAACTCACAGCTCCAATGGCCTTGTCCACTTCATCAGGTGTCACCAAGTCAAACTCCTCCCAGACAGAGGGACAAAGACGTTTAGCCCCAGTCACCTCGACTGACTCATTGTCAGTCGACTCTGTTTCACAATTGGAGTCGAGGTCCGCTCGGATCCGGGCGATTTTATCAGCGAAAAACGTGTTAAAATCCTCGGCACTACTCTGCAAGGGCTCCCCAACTCCCCTCTGATTAAGAAGGGAGCGGGTTACCCTAAACAGAGCGGCCGGGCGGGATTCCGCTGATGCAATCAAGGCGGCATGATACGCGCATCTTGCCGCCTTGAGCGCCACTTTGTAAGTCTTAATTTGAGCTCTTACAAGTGTTCGATCGGATTCGGACTTACTCTTCCTCCATCGCTTCTCCAGACGTCTCTTCTGGCGCTTCAACACCCGGAGCTCCTCGTTGAACCACAATTTTCATATCATTATGTTCAAAAATGTTCAAACTAGTAATTCCATACCAAATTTAGTAAAATTGTACGTTGTTTGCAGGCAAAACTATCTATAAATTGAAAAAAAAATCACAAAAAAGGGGGCGGGGCAGGCTTTTATGAGCAAAATAAACCAAAAAGCATTATTTTTTAATTTAAATTTTTATTTCATTGTGTGCATATATGTTCAACCTAGTTTCCAAGGGAAAGAAGTTTTCAAATTGACCAAAATATAAACACTTAAAATAAAGAATTTTCGGTGCGAGTCACAGAGACTCGTAAACAATACAGTGGTTTTGAACAGAGCAACAGGGTTAATAGAATGCTTTGAATTTTAATTTTACTGTTTATCCTCTTAATTATTTTTCTTTTATATATATACTGTATGACAGGTCAATTGGGTTGCAAATAGATGTGTAAGTTTATAAATTTTAGACCTGCTTTGCAAGGGGAGAAACTATTACTGTTGCAATACATTTGTCAGTGTTCAGCTAAGGGAGGATAATATGTGTTTTTGTTTAAAATTTGCATTTCTTTTTAATGTTTTCTTCAGTTTTGTTTTGTCTTTTTTAATTTTAGATTTTAATCTTATGAATGAAATATAAAATTAGAATAAATTTGAATAATATGTATAATTAAAAAGAACAAAATTATTATCCCCCCCTCAGCATTTTAAGGCCGATCAGAAGGATAAATGAGATATAGTGCTCAGCCCTCTTCATCTTCTATGTTACAGCCTTCAGAAATATATGAACTTTCAAAGGGATGAACTTGACCCTAGATATCAAGACAGCAGAAGTGGACAAAACTGGCCTATTCATCTTCATTTTTTTCTTATTTCTGTGCAGAAATCTGAAGGTGACTCTTCTGGATTTGCACTTTAGTCTTACATAAAAAGCAGGCTGATAAGGCCATACTTGGGAAGTGTAACAAGGTTTGTACAAAGTCAGAAGACCAGTTCAAGCTAAAATAGGTAATGCACAAAAGTAAGTACAGACTTGCAAGGAGGAGAAGGATATCCCCAAAAGAAATTATATAAGAGAAGGATGCATGTAAATTTGTAATTTCACTTCCCTGATCAGCATAAAAATGCCATAGAAAAATATTTTTACAACATGTCTGCATGAAATGGCTTTCAGGTTATCCTTGGTTCATCCTTTGGCAGGATGAGAGCAGAATCTATTGCCCATTTTAAGCTGATGCTTGAAATGTATTCAAGCTTTTTTGAAATGTATTTGTAAGGGTACTGTTGTTGCCTTCTAAACAGCTGATTACAACTGTGCTTTGCTAGAGTATGTAATAGTTCTAGACTGCTCGGTAGTATAAGTGCTTTAATTATATGGTCCTGACTGATTCAGAGCATAGAAGAAATTATGTAATGAATTAGGATTACAATGACAGCCTTTTACAGTAATAGCGTGATAAACTAAAATGGCATAATACTAAAATAATGTGACCAAACCCTATTCCAAAATGGAACAGAGGACTCCACATTTGCAGCCATATTATTCTTCCCTTTGCTTGCCCATAATAACTAATAGCCTATCCAGCTAGGCAATGAAATAATGCAAAGAAGAAAAAGATAAAACAGAAATCCAGTTCCCCCATCCCATTCTTATTTTCTCTTCAGAGTTAAAAGGAAACAGGGTTTTTTTTTAATCATTGGGAAGCAGCGAAGCTGGTTCCTCCCAAAAAAATGGGATGGATGATTCCTTATTTGAAAGGAAGGGGAATATCTGAGCTAGAAGAAACAGGCAGCAGCGGGAAACTCCTTAGGCAATGCTGAAAAACTGCACAGTATCTGCAGCATTGCCCTGAAAGTGGAGTCTAGCTGGCATATGGTACCTAACTTGACTCAGTTTCAGAGGAGAAGATTCATCCCTTATATGACTGATTTTCTGACCCATGTGTATTCATTGACATAGGTCTTTGTAGATTCTCAGTCACCCAGATCATGGTTGCCCCAAAGGTACTTTTTCAAGAGGTAACTGGACTTTCTGGTCTTTCTTTGAAAATGTTTCATTTCTCACCTAAGAAGTTTCTTCACCTCTGACTGGAGCTGAAGATTGGTGGGGAATGAAATGATTTATACTCCTTGCAGACAGCTGGTCATTTGCATTCTTTTAGCCATTTAGCCAGTTATTAAGGCCACCTGGAGGATTATTTGTGTCATTGGTATAGGTTTGTGGATGATACTTGGGTCACAGGAATTGAAAGGGTTCACCAAACATATCAAGTCTGTGGACAGATACATCAAATTCACATGGGAAGCAGTTAAGTAAATTAGTCTAGCCTTCCTGGACTGTGCAATATTCATTCATTCATTCATTCATTCATTCATTTATTTATTCCAATACACAATGAGGGTTTTAGTGGGTATATATCTATATACACATAGTAAAATACGTGATGAAGGCTATAGAGGAGATACTCATAGTAAAATATATCTAAGAAATAATAGAAAAGAAGGTATAGTAATAGAACATATCAATGAAAGAATAGAAGAAGAGATATAGGAATAGAAGAAAGGTATAGGAGATATAGGAGAGCAATAGGACAGGGGACGGAAGGCACTCTAGTGCACTTGTATTCGCCCCTTACTGACCTCTTAGGAAGGCAGAAGCCTTAACACTGAAGTTTACCAAAAACCCATGCACAGAGATCAATATTCACATTTTGAATACCATCGCCCATTGTAGCACAAAATGGGACTCATCAGAATCAGCTGAAGGCCTGCCAACCAGTAAAGATGGGAAAGAAAAAGAACTAAAACACATCAATGAAGCCCAGAGATTGCGTGGCTAGCCTAAGTGGGTCTTCATCAAATTTCAGAATACAGGAACTCTTCCATAACACACAACAAAGAGAACAATAAATGAAGCAGTCTTGTCATTCCATACGTTGCAGGAATATTGGAAAAGCTGGGAAGCAGAGTTGAGTTCCTCCTGGTTCGGACCAGTTCACCCCGCTGGTGACATCATGATGATGTCACGGAACAAGTTCAGTGCTGGACAGTGGGTGCCACCATCTTTTTTTAAAAAAAATTCAAATTTGTTTCCCAGATTTTTTTTCTGAATCCTTTTCTGGGTTTTTTTCTTCTGCGCAAGCACAGAAGCCGAGTTTTTGGCAGTGAGCATGCATCACCATCTTGTTTTCTGATATTGTTTTGGACTTTTTGCCACTGCGCATGTGTAGCCATGCAGTGTGGGAGGAAGCAAACCAGCAGCGAGGTAAGTTAGAACCCATCCCTCCTCAAGAGGATCTTCCAGGCAGAAGCTTGTCCACCCCAAGGGTAAAATATCCAGCCATAAACTGAGCAACATGGTATATATAGTACAAAGCAGTGAATCATGTGCAGATTCTACATTGAAGAAATGAAACAATCACTTCATAAACAAATAGCACAATAGAGGAGAGCAAACCCATCAAAACGAGATTTAGCAGTCCGTCTGCATTTAAAAGTTACAAAGGCCATTCTTTTGAAGACAGCAAAGTCCATATTTTGGATAGAGAGGACTGCTGATTTGAAAGAGGTGTCAAAGAGTGAAAGGGAGAGAAAAGAGTTTGGCAGCTCTGTCAAAACTGAACAGCCCTTTCTCAATAGAGAAAGAGGGTTACACCATCATCTATCTCCAATCTACAACATAGTCCTTGCAACTGTTCCAAAAATGCTCCACACCCATTTTTACCACTCAATTGACTCTGAGGATAAACCTCCAGGTGACCTTAACAACTTGCTAAAAGAATGCTGTCTGCAAGGAGTATAAATCCTTCCATTTTCCACCATCCAGTCAGAGCTGAAGAAGCTTCTTGGACGAGAAGTGACACATCTTTTTTTAAAAGCAGAATGTCCAGTTGCCTCTTGAAAAAAAAAACACATTTGGAACATTGATTCACATAAACACTTTTTCTCTCCCTTTCTCTATTTTATTGCTATGGGGGGGGGGGGGGGGTTTAAGGAGGAAGTCATTCTCTACTGTTTTTAATTCCATTTTCTTGATAACCTACCTTTGAAATTGTATTGCAATGTCAAGACAGTCTGTTCTATGTTAAATGTTAGCTATGTCTGATTCATTTTTAAAAAGAAATTTAAAAATGGGCATCAAGCAGAGTGAATTATGTTCTGCTTTTAGTGTTGTCATCCAATGCAAGAAATTGCCAAATAGTAAAAAGTAAGGACTCATGTCTGAAAAGGTTCATTTTTCATTATGAGTGATTCCATCTCTGCTAAGTTCCTATTATCCTTTTGCATCTATTATCTATTAGCAGTCTAGCTGTCACTTTAAAGCAAACACAAATCTTAGGCAGAAGGAAATTATTTCCATGCTTTGTATATGAGATGTTTCCAATTTACGTATTTCAAATTTGGTCTGTATGCTCTTTTTAGTTTAACTGAAGATGTAAATTCATTTCAGAACTCTACTATTAAATAATAATAAAAATATAAGTATTTATACTTAATTTAACTAGCCATACAACTCAATTAGAGTTTGTGGTGAATGTTCATTTATTTCTTAAGAAACTCATTGATTCTGAAATTAGCTAAAGATGGATTGCGCATGTGCCGATTTGAATTCTAGGGGCTTCACCTCTAGCTCCGAATTTATATGTTATGTAAAGGGAATTCTCTCCCTTAAAAATATTATAAATCCTTCTTGAAGAAGAGCAGGAGGAACAGGGATCTACGGACATTAAAGAGAATTTAAAGATTTACAGTTTTAAGTAATATAACGAGGGAGTGATAAGTGAGTACAATAAATCTTAAAATGGCAGAGGGAGGGAAAGAAGTTTCCAGATTAGCAAACATTGAAAAAAACCTGGATAAATTGCTGGACATCTGTTCTGGATTTGAGCAGTGATTTATTACAGTGGAATCAACAATTGGAATCAACAATTGGAGATCTGGCTTCAAAAGTTAAATTGATTAAAAAAGAGGAGGAATCTTTGGCTGGAAAGATACAGAAAGTTGAAAAACAAGTGAAGGATCATGATGAATTAATTAAACAAATGAATTATAGAATTGCTAATCTGGAGGACCGTCAGAGGAGAAAAAAATTGCGCCTGCGTGGGTTCAGATTGGACTTTGCTTCTGGTTCAAACTTAATGGAAGCAGTGTCTGCTTGGATAAATAAGCAAGCCGGCATTCAAGTCAGCTTGGAAGATATATTATGAGTGCACTGGGTTGAACTACGAAGAAATAAGGAAAAGCAAAAAAGACATTGTTATGGCTTTCGTCAGTGAAAAAAAAGCGGAGATTGTTTACAAGTCTTTGAAGAGTTCTGCTTGTCTTAAACAAGATGAAAATGAGATAAGAATTTGGAGGGATCTCTCTTGGGAAACTGAGAACGAGAGCTGCCTTATGCCCAATTTCAAGCCGTTTATATCAAAGTGGAAAAAAGTTTACTTGGGGGTTCCCAGCTGCTATTTTGGTGTTCCAAGAAAATAAAATGTACAGGGCACGTACATTGGAGGAGGGAAAGGCTTTCTTGGATCAACTGGGGATTAAGTTTGAATTAATGATGTGGGTGGTATTAAACAATCAATTGTGTGGGATGCATGTAAGGCTTTTATGAGGGGACAATGTATATGTATGGAAGCAGATATTAGGAAGAGGTGGGGTAGAGAAAGGGAAAGGAAGATAAGGGAAATAGATTTGATACAAGAGCAGTTAAGATTAACTAAAAGTAGAGATTGGAATAATGTATTGAAATTGAAAAAGAAACAACTGATGGTGTATGATGAGATCAAATGGAACAAGATGAGAATGATGATGCAACAAAAAATACAGAGCTGGGGGACAAAATCAATGCAGCAAATGGCCAGGTATCTGAAGAAGAGGAAAGAAAAATCATGTATTTTAGCATTGAGAGACTCTTATGGAGTGGTTAGATATGGTAATGAGCAGCTAGAGAAGATAATGTGGAAATATTATGAAGATTTGTATAAAGAGGAGCAAGTGAAGATAGGAGTCCTCAAGGTTGGGAAAATAGTAAGTGAAGAAGATAAACAAATCTTGAATGCAGAAGTTACACAAGATAAAATTGCTAGAGTAATTAAAGGGTTAAAACAAGCCAAAGCACTGGGCTCGGATGGGTTTACAGGGGAATTTTATAAAACTTATGTGAATGTATTGTTGCCGCATTTGGGGAAACTGTTCAATAATATATCTCCGAGACCGCCTTCTGCCGCACGAATCCCAGCGACTGATTAGGTCCCACAGAGTGGGCCTTCTCCGGGTCCCGTCAACTAAACAATGTCGGTTGGCGGGCCCCAGGGGAAGAGCCTTCTCCGTGGCGGCCCCGACTCTCTGGAACCAACTCCCCCCGGAGATTAGAACTGCCCCTACTCTCCTGCCTTCCGTAAACTCCTTAAAACCCACCTTTGTCATCAGGCATGGGGGAACTGAAACACCTCCCCCGGGTATGTACAATTTATGCATGGTATGTTTGTGTGTGTGTTTGTTAGAAAAATGGGGTTCTTTTTAAATATTTTAAATTTATTTGGATTTGTTATGAATTGTTGTATCTACTGTGAGCCGCCCCGAGTCTGCGGAGAGGGGCGGCATACAAATCTAAATAATAAATAAATAAATAATAAATAAATAAATAAATATTGTTAAATCGTGATATCCCGCAAACATGGAAGCTTTCAGAAATTGTTACTATTCCGAAGATGGGTCGAGATTTAAGAGAGCCTGGGTCCTACTGTCCAATCAGTTTGGTAAATCAAGATTATAAAATATTTATGAAAATATTGGCAAATAGATTAGAAAATATTTTACCAAAAATAATTGAAGAGGATCAATATGGATTCGTGAAGGGAAGGAAAATAAGCGAACCGATTAGAAATGTAATAAATGTGATGCACCATGCTACCGTTACTAAAAGGAAATTGGGAATTTTGAAATTAGATGTGTACAAAGCCTTTGATAAAGTTAACCATAGCTATTTATATAAATTATGTAAGAACTAAATATAATTTTGTGAAATTATAAAAGAGATTTATAAAGGGAATGAAGCATATATAAGAGTGAATGGACAAATAACGCAGAGTATTAAAATATTAAACAGCACCAAGCAGGGATATCCTTTATCTCCAAAATTATTTGTAATAGCAATAGAGATCTTAGCTAATAAGATAAGACAAGATAACACCTGGGCAGGATATAGAATAGGGGAATTAGAAATGAAAATAAATTTATTTGCAGATGATGCAATTATATTGACCCAGACCCCGATGGAGATGATTAAAGGTATAACAAATATTTTACAAGAGTTTAAACAGGAATTGGGACTGTCGGTTAATATGGAAAAATCAGAGATTATGTGTTTAAATACAGGTCCGAGAGAGCAGATAGAAATTAAGAAAGAATCAGGGTTGAAATTAGGACTAAAAATAATTAAATATTTGGGAATCTGGTTATTGAAAAACCCAGCAAAAATTGAGGAGGTGAATTATAGAAACATAGAAACATAGAAGACTGACGGCAGAAAAAGACCCCATGGTCCATCTAGTCTGCCCTTTTACTATTTCCTGTATTTTATCTTACAATGGATATATGTTTATCCCAGGCATGTTTAAATTTGGTTACTGTGGATTTACCAACCACGTCTGCTGGAAGTTTGTTCCAAGGATCTACTACTCTTTCAGTAAAATAATACTTTCTCATGTTGCCTTTGATCTTTCCCCCAACTAACTTCAGATTGTGTCCCCTTGTTCTTGTGTTCACTTTCCTGTTAAAAACACTTCCCTCCTGAACCCTATTTAACCCTTTAACATATTTAAATGTTTCGATCATGTCCCCCCTTTTCCTTCTGTCTTCCAGACTATACAGATTGAGTTCATTAAGTCTTTCCTGATACGTTTTATACTTCAGACCTTCCACCATTCTTGTAGCCCGTCTTTGGACCTGTTCAATTTTGTCAATATCTTTTTGTAGGTGAGGTCTCCAGAACTGAACACAGTACTCCAAATGTGGTCTCACCAGCGCTCTATATAAGGGGATCACAATCTCCCTCTTCCTGCTCGTTATACCTCTAGCTATGCAGCCAAGCATCCTACTTGCCTTTCCTACTGCCCGACCACACTGCTCACCCATTTTGAGACTGTCAGAAATCACTACCCCTAAATCCTTCTCTTCTGAAGTTTTTGCTAACACAGAACTGCCAATGCAATACTCAGGGAATGTTGAAACAGATAAGGATCTGGAAAGAGAAAAAGCTAAGGAGCCTCTCTAAAATAAGAGCTTTGAAAATGATGATAGCTCCCAAAATGATGTACCTATTTCAGGTGCTGTCAGGGGGGCGGGGGCTATCAGCGTTTAAGTTTAAAAAGTGGGACAAAAAGCTTAATGATTGGATTGAAGAAGATAAGAGACCAAGAATAAGGAAAAAGTGGTTAATTGCGAACGGAAAAGAGGGGGGATGAGGAGTTCCTTGTTTGGAGCTGTATAGGGAAGCTTTTCAAATGGAAAGGTTAATGGAGTTGCAATTATGTGAAAATAAATGGGTGAAATTGGTAAAACAGATAAATGGGATGAAGAATAGAGAATTAATTTTTACAAAGTGGAACAGGAGCGACTTAGGTAAATTAATAGGTCCCATGAAAGGGACTATGGAAATTTGGAAAAAATGGCAGGGGAAAATAGGATTATATAAATCTAAACTGTCATCGCTTTACGTAATAAATAGAGATAACGAAACAAATTTAAATAGGGTTATAGGAGAGTTGAAGTGAAGAGGGATAACTAAAATAGAACAGTTATATGAGAAGGATGGCAGGCCAAGTAGAAACCATATAGAATGGTGGTTAGGTAAGGGAAGATGGCTACAAATAAATGCAATATGTAAATATCTTAACAAAAGGGAGAATAAAGAAGTACTATTGATGGGGGAGACAGGATTAGAGAAAATAATAAGAGAAAAAAGTGAGGGTATAAAGGCGCAAGCAACCAATATATATATAAGTTGCTGGTGCAGTCAGATGGGGACACGATTAAAGGACTGACTAAATGGTGGCAAAATGAGATACAAGTAGAGGTACAAGAGATGGAAAATATAGTAGAAAATATAAGGAAAATTAAAAATACAAGAATTAGGGAAATGAGAAGGAAAATATTACATAAGTGGTATTATACTCCCGTTCAACTTGTACACTTTTAGCAGAATGTCAAGGGTATTTTTTGGCATGGGTGTCAAGATAAAGGAGTGTTTATGCATATGTTTTGGGAATGCCCGATAGCACACAAATTTTGGCAAAAAGTGCAAGAGGATATTAATAGAATGCTAAACATACAATGGACAATCACTAAGGAAAGGGCAGTATTAGTTAAAAGCAATGCGATGGGAGAATTTAGAGAAATAAAACAAGTAGCAATAGAAACGCTTAGGCGATAATAGTTTTGGGTTAGAAGGATGCGACAAAAATGGACAATGCAAAATTGGTATAGGTACATGGTGGACCATATTCAATTTGAAATTATGGATAAAATTGGATAATGAAACTGAATTGAGACAACTGATGGGACGGTGGGACAAGGTAAGATGATATATGATGAGTAGAATCTGAGACCAAGCTACAAGAAATAAATTGGAATCACTCTATAATATGTAAATAGATATATTGCTCTTGGGTCAAAGTGGATTATATAAGAAACACCCCCAATTGGTGGTGGGGTATGTGTGTGTGTCAGGGTGGTGGGCACATTTCACTATGCACTGTTTTATGTTATATTAAACTTGTTAAAAATTAATTTTAAAAAAGAAAAAAAAGAAAATAAATTAGCTAATGGTATATAATTACAATAATTATTTTAGCTATTTGGAGAATAAACTGGATATTCTTGATTATTGATAGTAAGCTAAAAATAATTTTGTCTTGGCCGTTCCAACACTGTTTATCTTCTCCGGTTGCTAAAAGATGAAGGGATCATAGTCAGAGCCTGGGTAGCTAGATTCTGTGCAGCAGCACTGATGAATAATCCATCGTAGACATTTTATACAATTAATGCACTAAATCTTGTGATATTATGACTCTGTTGTATTTTAGTATCTAATAACTACAGGCATACACAATTTAATGCCTAGTATTACATTATATCTTAAACAGCAATAAAAAAGATGATGTCTTTCGAGACTCATGAGTTGTCCATGCTTTTGTAAAATAATTGAAATTCATAGAATTTAGTAGTGGTAGGTAGATAGCAAGAGTAAGATGGATTAAGAGCAGAGCGTACTTCATTACCAGTATGCTGGGTAATTTAGGTCTGTTCACAGTTTCTCAGCTGAAACTAATTCGTTGGATTGCAAAACCTAGCAGAAGGAAGCATTATATATGGTGCTTTTAGCTACTGAGTGGTTTATCCAGTGGTGAGATTAAAATAATTTAACAACTGGTTCTCTGCCCTAATGATCAGCTGGTTAGGCGTAGCTGGGTGGTCATGCAACTGGGTGTTGTGACCGATTTGAAGTCACTCACATTGAGGGGTGCCTCGCCTGCCTTCTCCTCACAACACTTGGCCCACCTCACCCCTCCTTTCCAGCCACTCCTTCTCACACCCGGCCGCTCACCTCGCGGGAATGAATAGTTTTCAAATAAAAAGAATGCTAGCCTTGTGCAAATAAATAGCAAACATCTTGACTTTAGGTCTGATGCACCTTGTGAAGTATTACTGCTCATTCTAGGCTCCCTTCATACTAACAGGTCCATCTCCAGTGATTTGCTGTAACCTCTCTTGTCGTTTGCATCATTCTATGGAAGATTATTGTGAAATGTTATCTGTGATGTTTGCAGCTTTACAAATTTGTTTCGTCCAACTCTGTTTTCACATGAAATTCTTACAAGTTATTTGACAATCCTTCCTCCTTTTTAATAATGGTTAATGTTGTGGTTGGCTCTGGCCCAGCGCCTGCCCCAAGGAATGTGGAGGTGGATGTAGGGGAAACATCCACATGCCACAGGCCTGTTTTGCCCCTGATAGAATCTCCTGATGAAGTCACCTCTGACAAAGGAAGCGTGAGTGGCAGGGAAGAGGGGAGTTTGGCAGACAGCTCAGGAGGAAATCAATCATCCTGGATTCTGAACAAGAACTTATGACAGACCCATGCATGCGTAAAGTGATGCATAGGAGAGAACAACTAAAGGATTATTACAGGAGATAAGTGAGGCCACCTGTGGTTGGGTGGGGCTGCTGTAATTAGTGCTACAGATAAAAAGAGCAGCATGCTGGTTTAGCCTTGTGGTAGTTTATCTGATTCATAGTTTCGTCAACATTGTGGTTTTGCTGTTTCCCTGTTCAAGATTGTGTGTGGACTTTCTGGACTTTGGAATTGGACTCAATTTCCCAGTTACTGGGTAAGAAATTGGATTGTATTTAACCTGTGCCTTGTGTGTACCAGAAAATCCCTTTGACATTTAAAAAGGGAGTTTTTTCTGCTTTTCTGTTGCTAAAGACTTTTGGTTTTCCTTCTATCGTGTGGTGTGTGTCTTTTTGGACCAACTACCCTGTAATTATGGGCGGTTCGGACACGTCGGCAGAACAGGTTAAGATGCTGACCTAGAAACCAAGAGTCCCATTTTAGGCTTGAAAAAATGGCTGAATGACCAGCTCAAACCATTTCTTAGACTGTAATTGTGGGGAAATTAAGAGGAGGAATGAATATTAGATAAGTTTTCCACCTTGAGTTCCTTATAAAGTCATAAAGATGGGATAAACATCTGACAAAATAAATAAATAATTTGTGAGAATGATGTCCTTCTAAAGGACAAAGGGTGCTGACAGCCTTGTCACGTGCATTTCACTACTGCATTTATTTCATTTTTATCCACTTCATTTTTCTCTATTTTTTTGGGGGGGGGGGGTACTCTTCAATGATGGCACAGCCTGTGAAATTCTTACCTGTCTCACATGCCAGGGTTATGTGGAAAAGTATCTTTTAAACACATCCATGTTACTGACAGACAATGACAGCAGAAATCACTAAGCAGCTACATTAAGACAGAAAGGTAGAGGGACCAGGGTGCAAAAAGCAGAGGATCTCAGGGAGAAGAGAGTTGAGACATCCACCTCTCATGAAACTGGAACAGCCTAGTCACCTACAGAAAGGTAGGAAAGTCATCCATGCCTCTTTTATAAGGTCTTTCCATGGGAAATTTTGAGATTGTTTCAAACTGACAGTACAGCTCTACAATACTGGTCATTTTTTTAATGATCTTTCACTTTTTATCTAGAGAAGTGCTGACAAGATTTTAAAATAAAATTCAACCATACCCTTTTTTCCGTTTAATCAATTTTGCCAAACATCTCCCCAACTCACAAAATAGCACTCACAACTTACAATAAAATAGCACAATAAAATAGCACTGTTCCAATTGTTCTGCCGGCGTGTTTCAACCGCCCGTAATTACAGGGTAATTAGTCCAGAAAGACACACACCACATGATAAAAGGTAAACCTAAAAGTTTTTATAATCAGAAAAACAGACACAGCTCCCCTTTTAAATGTGAAAGGGATTTTCTGGTACACACAAGGCACAGGTGAAATGCAATCCAATTGCTCACCCAATAACTGGGAAATTTGAGTCCAATTCTAAAGTCCAGAGAGTCCACACACACAATCCTGAACAGCAAAAACCATGATCTTTACAAAACAATGAATCAGATAAACTGCCATGAGGCTAACACACCAGGCTGCGCTTTTATCTGTAGCACTAATTACAGCAGCCCCACCCAACCACAGGTGGCCTCATTTTCTCTTGTAATAATCCTTCAGTTGTTGTCTCCTATGCATCACTCTATGCATGCTTGGATGTGTCATTAATTCTTGTTCAGAATCCAGGGATGATACAGATGATTGATCTTCTCCTGGGCTGTCTGCCAAACTCCCCTCTTCCTTGTCACTCCTGCTTCCTTGGTCAGAGGAGACAGATTCTCCTGGAAGCAAAACAGGCCTGCGGCATGTGGATGTCTCCCCCACATCCACCTCCACATTGCTTGGGGCAGGAGCTGGGCCAGAGCCAACCACAACAACCAATATTTTAGGGTTTCCTATAAAAACGAGGGGCTCAATCTATTTTCCAAAGCACCAAAAGGCATAACAGAAACAATGGGTGGAAATTAACCAAAGGGAGAAGCAACCTAGGACTAAGGAGAAATTTCCTAAGGGTAAGACCTATCAACCAATGGAATAACTTACCTTCAGAAGTTGTGGGTGCTCCATCACTAGAGGCTTTCAAAAAAAGTGTGGGACAACTATTTGTCTGAAATGATATAGGGTCTCTTGCTCAAGCAGGGAGTTGGACTAGAAGACCTCTGAGGTTCTCTGAAAAAGGATAACTATGATCCACTTGTTCCAAAAACAATTAAGGACCTAGATTCGTGGTCCAAGCTTCAATTATCCTTTATGGGGAAAATATCCGTAATCAAAATGAATATTCTGCCAAAATTCCTCTTCCTTTTTCAGACAATTCCAATCAGATTAAATAAATCATTTTTTAAACCAATTTGACTCAATAGGAAAGCAAGAATTAAATTCAATCATAGAACCTGGGGGGCGTGGGGCTTCCAAATTGGGAAATTTACTATAGAGCTGTATCATTAACTTGGATAAGAGAATGGATCCTCTTAAAGGACAAAAGAACATTAGCCCTAGAAAGTTTCAATTTACATCAAGGATGGCACACATTCCTGATGCGGATAATGAGAAAAACACTCTGTCTTCAGACATCATTACACCAGGAACAGTCTAATAAGCTCTTGGACCAAAATAAAAAAAATCTCACTATATACAGATGGCGAGATGGTTTGTCCCCATAGGGCAGAAACTTATCCTAATGCTCTAGCCCCAGGTAAACCCTTAACATATGAGGAGTTACTGAATGAAAAAGATCAATTAAACTCCAAAGAGGCTCTACAACTCAAAGGTATCAATCTGGATTGGTTACAATATTTCCAAATCAAATCTAGATATAACAAAGACAGGATAACAGTAGGTTTTCAAAAAACAAATATTTTAGACAAAATTATTTTTGGCCCTGAGAAACAAATAATCTCAAACCTTTATTCCTTTTACAATATGATATCCTTGAAGAAGAGGTTAAAGGAAATATAGTTGCTTGGGCCCAAAACTTTGGTTATACGATAAACCTTTTGAACAAAATCTGGACTCAGAATTACAAATTAACTACAGCCACTAATTTTAGAGAGAACATCTACAACATCTACCCACCAGCACGGTTATCTAAAATGTTCCCAACTACAATATACTGTAACTCCATTTTGCTTGAAATGTCAACAAAAAATAAGGACCTATTATCATCTTTGGTGGACATGCCCCAAAACTAGAAAATTTTGGCTAAAAATTAAAAAAATATCTAGACCAAATTATACAGAAACCAATCCCCTTAAAACTGGAATTATTCCTACTGGTAAATATACTAACAACTGCAAGAATAACATTTGCACAAAACTGGAAATTGGATCACACCCCATCTACCCTAAACTTTATTAATAAAACCCACAAATGTGCTGAGCTGATAAAAATGACCCTTGAACTACAGGACAAAGAGGAATCAGACTTCTCCAAAGCGTAGAATAAGTGGTATACCTGGCGGGGGAAAAGATAATAGTATACTGTAAACTGTACTCATCATGAAGTTTATAATTTCCATCCAATCAACTACCCCACAAATCCACAAAACAACAACAAAAATCAATGAAAGAAGACAAATACAGTGGTACCTCATGATACGAACCCCTTGTTATACGAACTTTTCAAGATACGAACCCAGGGTTCGGAATTTTTTTGCCTCTTCTTACAAACTTTTTTCACCTTACGAACCTGCCACCGGCCGCTGGGATGCCCGACCTCCAGACTTGAGTTCCTCCCGTTTTTTCCCACCCTGTCCTGCCCCATTCTCCCCTCTGGATCTCCATGGGTTTCCTCCGTTTTTCTCCACTCTTTCCTGCCCCATTCTCCCCTCTGGATCTCCATGGGTTTCCTCTGTTTTTCTCCACTCTGTCCTGCCCCATTCTCCCCTCTGGATCTCCATGGGTTTCCTCCGTTTTTCTCCACTCTTTCCTGCCCCATTCTCCCCTCTGGATCTCCATGGGTTTCCTCCGTTTTTCTCCACTCTTTCCTGCCCCATTCTCCCCTCTGGATCTCCATGGGTTTCCTCCATTTTTCTCCACTCTTTCCTGCCCCATTCTCCCCTCTGGATCTCCATGGGTTTCCTCCGTTTTTCTCCACTCTGTCCTGCCCCATTCTCCCCTCTGGATCTTCATGGGTTTCCTCCGTTTTTCTCCACTCTTTCCTGCCCCATTCTCCCCTCTGGATCTCCATGGGTTTCCTCCGTTTTTCTCCACTCTTTCCTGCCCCATTCTCCCCTCTGGATCTCCATGGGTTTCCTCCGTTTTTCTCCACTCTTTCCTGCCCCATTCTCCCCTCTGGATCTCCATGGGTTTCCTCCGTTTTTCTCCACTCTTTCCTGCCCCATTCTTCCCTCTGGATCTCCATGGGTTTCCTCCGTTTTTCTCCACTCTTTCCTGCCCCATTCTCCCCTCTGGATCTCCATGGGTTTCCCTCCCCCCACTCCGTTCGCCTCAGCTTCGTCTGCTGGCAGCTTTTTTTTTTTTTAAGCCTTAATGTTTTGGATTTCCTAATCGGCTTGCACGCATTATTGGCTTTTCCATTGATTCCTATGGGAAACATTGTTTCATCTTGCGAACTTTTCACCTTACGAAACTCGTCCTGGAACAAATTAAGTTCGTAAGATGAGGTATTACTGTAGTTTAAAATGACAAAAATGTTAACTCAAACCTAAGTTCACAATTTTACAAACACTATGTATACTGATAGTAAAGATCTTAAAAGCTGTAGAGTAATCGGGTCAACAGATAAGTTGACAACAACTATGACATTTGACAAATTTACAGATATGAATTAATTTCTCTTTCTTTTTCTTTCATTTTTCTTTTCATTTCCTGTTGTTTCCTTTGTTTCCCTCTTTCCCTTTTCTCTTTTCCCTTTTTCTTTCTTCTTCTTTTTTATATATAAATGTGTATTCTGATGTACAACCATGTACTTAAAATACATATACATTTCTATTGGTACCTGTACAGTTCTTTTATTTTATGTATCCCTTTCCTACTTATTTTCAATAAAGATTATATTTTTATTTTTTTTTTAAAAACAACCTCTGAGGTCCCTTCTAATTCAATTCTGTGTTGTCTATGTTCTAACAGCAGAAGCAATACAGTTGGCTGGACTATTACATGCACACAAGGACTGTGTGATGAAGCTGCATCACTGTCCCATCCTGTATCTTTTTACCACCAGGAAGAAATAAGAAGCAAAAGGTCTTTGAAAACTCCAGGGAGTATCAACTGATCACAGAAGTGATCAGTTGATAATAAAAACGTTTTTAATCTTGTCCTTCTTCCTAAAGGGAGAGGTTAATCACATCCCTAGATGGGTCATTGATAGGTTTCCCAGCCCTGATCCTGTCAGTTTCTACTGTTTATTCAAGTGTGTATCGGCTACATTCCTGAAGTTTTGTTATCACAACTAGGTATTCACCTGTTGGGTGGTTCTAGGCTTTCTGCCAGGAGCTATTAACTGAAGAGAGAGAGAAGAAGAAGAAAAAAAACCCCTTTCTATTTTCAGCTGGTTCGCTGAACTGCACAAAAGATTAGTTATTGTTTCGGCTGCATTGGTGTGAACTGACTGAATCTTACTACTGTGTGTATCAGTTGACAACATGCATTGTTAGATAATCATACAGTATATTTTGTAGTGATGAAATAGTGATAGATACTTCTCCAAACCATCCAGTGACTATTTGTCAAATTGTGCCAAGATAGGAATTTTTTGTACTACATTTTCCTTTCTCTATATTTGTTTCCAATAGTTCACATGCTATATGTTAACTTAAAAGTCATTACTGCTATCTTACCCTGTATAAATAAGAAATATGTAAGTGTATCCAGAATTATTGAAATTCCTAAAGGTTTAGAATAGGTATGGAAGAGAAATTCAGTTTTTTTCCGTTCATTCCTGCTTGACTTTAAAACAAAAATTCTGTTAGGACCTTATGATAAAAATTATGCAATTGAATATAGTGAAACTATATGAAATAAAAAGCTACAAAGTATATTTCAAAGTATATTAGATTATGAGTGGTGCTCACTGCTATCTCTATTAATGACATTTCAAGAGAAAATATGTTATTTCATCTAAGAAAAACACATTTTGTAATAAAGTTAAAAATACCACAAATTCAAAAGATTTTGTGGGTAAATTATCATTTAATGAGTAGTTTAATAAAATCAGCTTAGTTCATAAGAATGGGAAGTAATAGCGGAAATAATGGAGCCCTAATCCCATTTACTCCTGGTATCAACCACTTTCAAATTTTATTACATTGTTAACAGGAAAATCATATAAGAATTAGCAGAGTTTCAATGCCACTGATTCTTAAAGGAGTTTTTTTTTTAAAATGATCTATTCATCATCTTATTACCCTCAAAAATACATCAGAAACTAGTATTAGAATGGCACATGAATCATGGTTAAACCAATTAAAATTAACTTTTAGGAATTATCCTCTTTCAACTTTTTCTATATTGATTTATTTTAAACCTAGAACTCTCAGAGACATCTAATAGAACCTTTGTCACTTGTAATATACATGATCAGATTTTGTACCTTACTATAATCTCTGGTTTATCTGTTTTTCCTTATGTAAATTAATATAACTATGTGTTTTAGAAAAAAAAATAATTTGTAGGTAGCAATAGCAGTTAGACTTATATATCATTTCACAGTTCTTTTACAGCCCTCTCTAAGAGGTTTACGGGGTCAGCATATTGCCCCAAACAATTTGGGTCCCCATTTTACCTACCTCAGAAGGATGGAAGGCTGAATCAACCTTCAGCCTGGTGAGATTCAATCTGCCAAATTGCAGTCAGCAGAAGTATCCTGCAGGACTGCATTCTAACCACTTCACCACCATGCCTCTTATAGATGATTTAGTAATAGTCATATAGAAATACAACTCAGCTAAATGTCATTTCTTTTACAATTTAATTGGCTTGGCTATTTTGGAAAGTGAGAAGCAAACCAATTGCAGTTGCTTGAGTGTGTGGCAGAATGTTAGCAAATAGAGTTTTGTGTGCCGTGATTTTTTTCATGACACCCCATAAATTAGTCCTTGGTTCTAATGGAGAACATTGGCCACATTGAAATAAAATTCAATTACCATGCATATCTTGGGACAGCTTTTTGACAGAATATATTTGTGGCCACTATATAATTAATTATTGGAATTTATATGTATCTTATAGAATTATGTAAGCACTTCATGTTGCAAATCAAGTATTCCTCTAAAAATCTCTAGTAGAAGGTTGGGTAGTGATAACTTCTTGAAGAACCAGTCTCATTATTTTGCGACCTTTTGCATGGTATCTGTGCATTAATGAAATGTATAGAAGATATTTCTACTGTGATTCAGAATATGAATCATAGCAGAAATATTTGCATATTTCAAAAGTTTTACATATTTCTATTATCTTTCTAATTTGATGGATGCAACATTCATTTTCTATGTGTAATAGTTTAGTTTTCTTGAAATGTATTTTCAGGTAAGTTATATTCTGTGTAAGCTACTTTTTTAAACAACTTAACAAGAAAATAATTTTTCTTCTGGCATTTAATTTGAACAATGACTACTTTCAAATAAGAAAGATATAAAAACATGTTTGAAATGTGATATCTATTATAGCAAGCCAAAATTGGCTATGTAGGGAAAGGATCCTAGGTCTGTTTCAGCTATTTCAGCAAGTGTAATCCGGGCCCTGGGCTCAGGTTGCTGCTATTCAATTCCAGGTCATTGGCAAATAAAGCTCTCCTCATCTGGGAATTGATCCTGGATGAGGAGGCCGACCTGGCATGTGTGACTGAAACCTGGCTGGGCCCAGAGGGAGGAGTTCCTCTCTCAGAAATTTGCCCAGCCTGGTTTCAGGTATGGCATCAGCCTTGACCCCAGGGAAGGGGAGAAGGAGTGGCTATTATAGCCAAGGAGAACCTTTGCCCATGTAGACTTGTTGCTCCCGAGATTGCGGGTTGTGAGTCCCTCCTTGTGAAGTTGGACTTAGCGATTCAGGTGGGCTTGTCAACAGCCCTGCATGTGCTGCTCGAGGAGGTGGCCGGGTTGGCGGTGGAGTTCCCCGGACTCATTGTCCTGGGGGACTTCAATCTGCCATCACTCAGTGGTTCCTCTGGGTTAGCACAGGAGTTCATGGCCACTATGACAGCCATGGACCTGACCCAAGTAGTTCAGGGTCCGACTCATGAGGGGGAACATGCACCCGACATGGTATTCCTCTCGGAACAATTGAGTAATGCTCTGAGACTAAGGGGCTGAGAAGTGTTACCTTTGCCATGGTCAGACCATTTTCTACTGTAGTTTGATTCCTGGCTCCAATCCTCCCCCGCAGGGAGGCAGAACCGACTAGGTGGTTCTGCCCCAGACGCCTGATGGACCCAGAGGGCTTTCAGAGGGCGCTTGGGGTTTTACCAGATTCAGTCATCCACAGCTCGGCAGAGTCTCTTACCGTGGCCTGGAATAGGGCTGTGATGGAGGCTCTTGACCAAATTGCGCCTTTGCGACCTCTCTGTGGCACTAGATCCCGGAGAGCTCCTTGGTTTACCAAGGAGCTTCGGAAGTTGAAATGCCAGAAGAGACGTCTAGAGAAGCGATGGAGGAAGAGTAAATCTGAATTTGATCGAACATTTGTAAGAGCTCATATTAAGACTTATAAAGTGGCGCTCAAGGTGGCAAGATGCGTGTATCATGCCGCCTTGATTGCATCAGCGGAATCCTGCCTGGCCGCTCTGTTTAGGGTGAACAACTCCCTTCTGAATTTGGGGGGGGGGTTGGAAAGCCCTTGCAGAGCAGTGCTGAGGAGTTTAACTCATTTTTCGCTGATAAAGTCACTCGGATCCAGGTGGACCTCGATTGGATAGCAGTGTTGGCTGACAATGAATCAGTCAAGGTGATTGGGGCCCGTCCTTGTCCATCTGTCTGGGAGAAGTTTGACTTGGTGACACCTGATGAAGTGGACAAGGCCATTGGAGCTGTGAGTTCCGCCACCTGCTTACTGGATCCATGTCTCTCTTGGTTGGTTTCGGCCAGCCGAGAGGTGACATGGAGCTGTGTCCAGGAGATTGTCAATGCTTCTTTGGGGAGGGGGTCCTTCCCAGCTCCCTACAAGGAGCACCCCCTCTTCAAGAAGCCTTCCCTGGACCCAGCCATGCTTAATAACTACCGTTCAGTCTCCAACCTCCCCTTTATGGGGAAGGTTGTTGAGAAGGTGGTGGCACTCCAACTCCAGCGGTCCTTGGAAGAAGCCAATTATCTAGGCCCCCAACAGTCAGGATTCAGGCCCGGCTACAGCATGGATACTGCTTTGGTCACACTGATGAATGATCTCTGGCGGGCCCGGAATAGGGGCTTGTCCTCTGTCCTGGTGCTTCTTGACCTCTCAGCAGCTTTCAATACCATTGACCGTGGTATCCTTCTGTGCTGGCTAGAGGGGTTGGGAATGGGAGGCATTGTTCTTCAGTGGTTCTCCTCCTACCTCTCCGGTCGGTCACAGTCAGTGTTAGTGGGGGGTCAGAGGTCAACCTCTAGGTCTCTTCCTTGTAGGGTGCCTCAGGGGTTGGTCCTCTCCCCCCTGCTATTTAATATCTCCATGAAACCACTGGGTGAGATCATCCAAGGGCATGGGGTGAGGTATCATCAATATGCTGATGATACCCAGTTATACATCTCCACCCAATGTCCAGTCAGTGAAGCAGTGGAAGTGATGTGCCACTTCCACTGCCACTTCCACTTCCAGCAGTGGAAGTGATGTGGAGGCTGTTGGGTGTCAACAAGCTCAAACACAACCCCGACAAGATGGAGTGGCTGTGGGTTTTGTCTCCCAAGGAAAATTCCAGATGTCCATCCATTACCTTTGGGGGGAATTATTGCCCCCCTCGGAGAGGGTCCGAAACTTGGGTGTCCTCCTCGATCCACAGATAACATTGGAACATCATTTTTTGGCTGTGGCAAGGAGGGAGTTTGCACAGGTTTGCTTGGTGCACCAGTTGCGGCCCTATTTGGACAGGGAGTCATTGCTCACAGTCGCTTATGTCCTCATCACCTCGAGGTTCGACTACTGCAATGCTCTCTACATGTGGCTACCTTTGAAAAGTGTTTGGAAACTTCAGATCGTGCAGAATGCGGCCGCAAGAGCTGTTGTGGGGTTACCTAGGTTCACTCATGTCTCTCCAACACTCCGTGGCTTGCATTGGCTGCCTATCAGTTTCCAGTCACAATTCAAAATGTTGGTAATGACCTATAAAGCAGAGGTATCAGACCAGAATACCTCCGGGACCGTCTTCTGCCGCACGAATCGCAGCAGCCAATAAGGTCCCACAGAGTTGGCCTTCTTCAGGTCCCGTCGACTAAACAATGTCGTCTGGCGGGCCCCAGGGGAAGAGGCTTCTCTGTGGCAGCCCCGACCGTCTAGAATCAACTTCCCCCAGAGATCAGAACTGCCTCACCCTCCTTGTCTTTTGTAAATTGCTTATATTGCCAGGCATGGGGAATTAAGACATCTGCCCCAGGCTTATATAGTTTTATATATGTGCTTGTGCTTGTGTTGTATGGTTTTTAAATGATGGGTTTTTAGATACTTACTTTTAAATATTAGATTTGTTATACTGTCACATCGTTATTATTGTTGTGACCACCCCGAGTGTTCGGAGAGGGGCAGCATACAAATCTAATAAATTCTTATTCTTATTCTTATTCTTATTCTTATTCTTATTCTTATTCTTATTCTTATTCTTATTCTTATTCTTATTCTTATTCTTATTCTTATTCTTATTCTTATTCTTATTCTTATTCTTATTCTTATTCTTATTCTTATTCATTTCCACATTTGGAAAAGAGAGAGAGAGAGATGTATGCTCTAAAATAAAATAAGAAAAAACAATAAAAAGAGCTAGGTCTCATTATGATCAGAAACTATAGAATTAGAAAGATACGTAATATCCTTATGTTGGCAAATATAAATTGAGGAGATGCAAACTGTACTTAGTTGATGAGCAAAAGTTTTCTTTATCAAGGGTAATTTGAATGAAACTTTAAGAGAAAGTACCGGTATTCTTCAAGTGGAACTCTTTCTCCATTTCAAATCATAATATTGTTTTCAATCACTATCACAAGCTAGTTGCTTGACAGGTAAGTAAACACAAAGTTTAATAAAGTTAAACTGTTATTTATTGCTAATGTTAAAAACTGTAATTTAATATACAACCCATTTTCCTCTGCTAGTTCCAGCCTTAGTTCAAGGGTCTTCTTAAGTACTAATTTACTGTAGCAACTGTGCCCTTATCTTGCATTTGCATTCATTATTATGGCATTGTGTTACTTTATCTGATTCAGTTCTACTTACTACGCTTCATTTTTATTCCATGAACGTCTTGGTTTCTTGACATTTACTTATTTGTACTTATTTACTGATATATAGTAGCTATGTGCTGCAGCTCAATTTATCCAAACATCTGTTTATATATGAATTCTGGATATTTTACTATAAATTATATACAAGAGATTAGTTATATCAGAACATCTTATTAGAACTGATTATTTTTGGCATATGGCTGAGGACTTTAGATAGTTGGAACTCAGAAATTTACACAATGATTGTACAATTAATTACCAATTACGGTAAGGCATTATGAGAATTTCTGAGTTCAGTTTGAGTATCAAGTTACAATTGTCCAATAATGAAGAACTTCAGCGAATCATCATGCCAGATGTTTTACCATTCTGAAAATACTTATCAAAATCTATTTATATTAGCTAGCTTCTTCAAAAGGGGTATAAGAAGGATTATTGTGAATGGCAACTTCTATTGTCTACAAAAGATAGGGACTTTTTGCTCAATTTCTGTTGGCTTTCAGGAAATAATTAAAAACTTAATTATTTTAGAGGACATAGTCTTAATTTACTGTATTGCTCCACTGTTATTTATTTTATAATTTTATTTATTTTCATTTTTCTTGTCCGTTATGTTAATACTTTAACGATTACGTTTTAATTATTATTGAATTGTATTATTGAAATTTTCACCACAGCAAGGATTCAATAAACTAAATATTATCTATCAATGGTTGACAATCAGTTTCTGGGCTTTCCAGATAAGAACTTCCTTACCAGTTACTGTGTGATAAAAAACTGTCAGTCTATATGATTCCTATTTTTCATGCATTCTTGTGAACATCCTTGTGAACAGCAGTTCAAGAAGTCCCATCAGTTTTAATAGCTACCTTTCCTTTGTTGGCATAATGGATGACAAATTAAAGGTATTTTGTGATCAGTTTCTTTTATTAATCTGAATAAATGTGTCATACTGAGTAAGCATAGTAGCAGAGAGACCTGGGTCAGTTTTGCTAGCATTTCTTTGATAACATTAGAGGTTGGAAGTTGGAAATATAGATTAAAACATATTGACATATTTTAACGTTTGTTTGTTTTTAATTCTGTTATTTGATATGTTTTTATAAACTCTCCCCCCTTTTTTTACAGAAATTTAAGGAAATTGGTTATAGCCTTCTAGAAATGGCAGACCTCTCAGACTTTCAAAGAGGCCAAATTGTTGGTGCTCGAATGGCAGGTGCTAGTGTACCAGAAAGTGCCCGAATATTTGGCGTTTCAAGAGGTAATGTCTCAAAAGTAATGACTGCTTTTGAAAGAGAAGGGAAAACATTCTCAACCAAGCACAGGTCTGGTCAAAAGTCAAAGTTGTCTGAGAGAGACCATCGGACTCTAAAGTGAATTGTTAGAGCAGATCGCAAGACCACAGCTCCTAAAATCACTGCAGAGCTCAATAGACACGTACAGAACCCAGTTTCCACAAAAACTGTTTGAAGGGAGCTTCACAAATCTGAATTCTACGGAAGAGCTGCAATTAGAAAACCTCTGCTCTCAAAGACAAATGTTTCACATCATTTAAAGCAGGGGTTTAAATTGTTTTAACCATTGGATTTGTACTGTTTTGTTGTTATGAGGTGCTCCGAGTCTCCAGAGAGGGGCGGCATACAAATCTAATTAATAATAATAATAATAATAATAATAATAATAATAATAATAATAATTTAGAGTGGTGTAGAAACCACCAGAAATGGTCCCTCGAGCAGTGGCAAAATGTGATTTTCTCTGATGAACCATCGTTTACCCTTTTTCCGACCTCCAAACGTGTTTACGTCTGGAGACAGCCAAAAGAATCATTTCATCCAGACTGCCTTCTCCCAACCATCAAACATGGCGGGGGTTCAGTGATGATCTGGGTTGCTATTTCTTGGAAATCCGCCGGGCCAATGATTTCCCTTTATGGAAGAATTAACAGCCATCACTATTTAGGAATTTTGGTCGACCAAATTCATTCTATGGTTCAAGAACTGTTTCCAGAGGGGGATGCCATCTTTCAAGATGATAAGGCACCAATCCATAGAGCAAGAAGTGTTAAAGAATGGCACAAGGAACATTCTAATGAAGTTCAGCATCTCATCTGGCCACCACAATCACCAGACCTCAACATTATCGAGCATTTATGGTCGATTTTAGAGATTCAAGTAAGAAGTCAATTTCCACCACCATTGACTCTAAAAGAACTGGAGGGTGCTTTAACTGAAGAATGGGCTAAAATTCCTTTGGAAACAATTCACAATTTGTATGAATCAATACCTTGGAGAATTGAGGCTGTATTTGCCACAAAAGGTAGACCAACACCATATTAAAAGATATTTTGATGATTTTTCAAGGTGTTTCTGTTTTTTTGTCCACCCCATGTACATATATACATACAGCCATATTCATATACTACAATTTTCTAAATGAGCAATGTAGTATCTTACTCATTGACTCCCCAAATTAAATAAAAATAAGATTCTGGAGATAAAATAGCTGGAAATTTGCAAGATGTGATGAATTTGGGAAATATTTTAAGCATGCTTTTATTTTGAATTTGTTGATGATGACTTTGCTACTGTGTTTCCCCAAAAATAAGACAGGTCAATTGCACAATTGAGTGCTTGAAGATGTTACCAATATATTCCTAATCAAGCTATGATTCATTATTTCTAAGTAATACATTTTGTGGGGAGAAGCTGTTTGATGTCAGCAGGCAGGTACATAATATGCCTGCTTGTCAGGTATACCAATGAATAATATCAATATCATTAATAAATGGCAGCTGTTTCTAAATTCGGTATGTAACTTCAAAGATAGTTTGAAATGTCAAAAATGTTGTTTTTTGTCTGTCTACAAAATTAAATCAGTTTTATTATTACTTTGCTACATAAAATTAATTGGGGCTTCCCTCTAATAAATCATTTACTTTGATTATTTCAACTACATCTGGAACAGTGCAAATACGCCACATAAAAATCAGTAATATGTATTATAGTTTATGGTTTAGGAAATGTTATTATAGTACTTTATGATACAGCTGTTATGCACAGCATGATTTCAGTAACACAATATAACCACTACAAATATATTAACATAAGAGTATACTATCAAAAGTCAATTACAGTATAGCAGAGAACCGGTTATTGGCTGTGAAAACTAAGTACTCAGCTGTCATAAACACAATGTTTATATACTTTGAGTCAAAATGTATGTATTCTATTTTTTTTACTTATGGTTATTGACAAAACACTTAAGGAGGTATTTTCCTAGGGTTGTACAAGCTTTTAACTGCATGACTTCTATTTAAGTCAATAAGCGGTATGTACTTAGAATCCACATGTAACATTTTGAAAAATTATTACCTAGTGGTTTGTTATTGCTTACACAAAATTGTTTTATTCTTCACTAGATTTTGTGTATTATAGACTGGTTATGAGAGTTGATAGAAGCCTGTTTAAAAAATATCACTGACCTACAAACATGGCTGACTAAGAGAGTAATTCATGTAGGTCTCAAATGATAATGAAACAATTTGCACTTCTATAGCTTCTTTCATCAGGAATTTCACAATGCATTAGCATTAGTTAATTATGCCTCATAGCACTCCCTTCAATAGGTAAGTGTTTAATAGATACAGTAAAGAAAAAGCAGGTTAGATTACTTGCCCAAAGACACATATTAAGCAAAATAAAGAACTAGAACTAGAATAGAAAGATCTGATGTCATAGTTGCTACCAACTATGATATGGGATTCCAAATCCCCAAAAAACCTAACCTTGAGTAGTTGAAGATAGGAACTTATAATAGTTGTCAAAGTGGTGCCACAATGTCCTTACAGAGATAAATTGGCACATGATGCCAATGAAGATCCATTGTCATATCTGACAACCAGTGTGATATATTGGTTAAACTGTTATATAAGAAGTAGTCTGTCTCTAGACATTTTATGCATGGAAACACTCACTAGGAGAACAGGGTAGTCTGTAAGAATAGAAATCTAAGAAACAAGTAAATAGCATCATACCAGTTAGCAACATTTATTCCCATTGTGTCTTATATCGAAATGTACAATTCATTTTGACTATCTAGATGGTAGTAAGTTCTGAATTTTCTGAACATCAGTAATTGATTAGGCACCTGATGCATATAAAGGGACTACAAAGCAGCTTGTGGGAAAAGAGAGTTGGGCATAATGTTAAGAGGATAAAATAAATCTCTTGTATCTCTCTATAAAATGAATGTCTACCACTTAGCTTGTGGCAACATAAGGTTCTTGGAATTTAGCAATGTTTGCAAGTGAAATGGAATCTGGAAGAAATGTGACTTTATGAAGTCATGTCAAACAGCTCCCATTTACAGCTTGATGTACCCTAAATGTGTCGACTAAATTTTACTAAATATGTAAAACAGGTACCTCCAGTTAATCAACATCATTTATTCCACCTTTATAATAGGTTGTTTACAATTTTTACTAGTTTATAGATAATGGGTGTAAGCACAGCAAGCCATAAAAAGATTTTTCCTCCATAATTTATATCTAAAAAAACTTTCAATGGTGAAACTGTACTTCAGTCAGCCATTTAGTATTTGACTCCAGTATTAGTAACATAACATATTTTTCGCAGTGTAAGACACACCTTAGTTTTGGAGGAAGAAAATAGGGGGGAAATACCTACCTACCAGATATTCATCTGATTAGCATCCTTAGTGTGTTCAGCTCCAGCACATTATTTTATCCCCTGGTTAGGGCTGAAAAAGCCTTTTTCAGAGGGAGTAGAAATGAAAGCAAGCCTGCAAAGACTTAGGGCAGGGAAAAACTTTCTTCGGATGGAAGAGGAAGCTGGGATGATCATTAGCACCTAGCCAGGGCTGAGAAAAAAAGCTTTGAAAAAGCTACATTCGAAGTATAAGATACACCCAAATTTTCAGCCTCTTTTAGGGAGGAAAAGGTTGTGTCTTATACTCTGAAAAATATGGTATATCCAAGGGGTAATCATATAATAGCGGAATTATATTCAAAATCAAAAGACACAAAAGAGTTGTAAGATTATATGAAGCTTCTATAGATTGTTCTTTAGGAACAATGAATTGATGAATGAAATTGCCATTAAGATAAAGGTACTGGAAATGCATTTTTTGAATCATTTTTATCCTATTCACCTCTACGGGTATTAGGAGTGGGAAGGGCAAAGAAAGACAAGTGATTCCTTTTGTTATTTATTGCCTCTTTGATTGGAATAATTCCGTTTCCCCCAAAGTAAGACATCCCCTGATAATAAGCCAAAGCAGGCCTTTGAGTGCATGGCAATAAGGCCAAGGGTTCTATGTTTGGGGAAAACATGATTATATTTTTAGAGCTTTTCTTCAATCCACTTCCTAACTGAATAGTACTTCTTCCTTCCTTCCATGTGTGAACAGAACATTCAGAAATGTAGGGTTTTTTTTAAAATTAAAGCACAGAAATTGCTTTATCAATTTTATTTGACCTTTTAGTCCAGGAATATCTTCTATGAATAGATGAGAAATGAAATATATCCTTTTTGGATGAGATTTTAAACAACGCACCAACCATGGGGTTGCTTCTATGGATACATGTATGCCATGTTAAAAATGATTAATAGTGAATTAATTGGAGGATTCCAAACTAAATCAATTTAAAAATGCTCTTGCCAATGGAACATCATTTAATTCCTTGGCCAACATCACAATGAGAAAATCCATCAGACTCCCAACAAAACCAACACCCCAGAGGAGCTAAGCCGAATCCACGCCCCAGAAGCAGTAAATAGCTGGACACACATCACCCTAAGACGAAAAAACAAGCCTCCACCAACTCCAACACTCCTCCTCCCAACCCCACTGCCTACAAGCAACAAATATTCAGTACTCTCGGAACAAGAAAACCTGCAAACATCTGACAAAGAACCACCAAGAACCAAGCACAACACAACTCCACCAAAAGCCTCAACAACAGAAGCTAACCTCCCTCACCCCAAGCCAGCCAAAAAGAAAAGGAGAGTACTGGTAATTGGAGACTCAATCCTCAGGGGAACTGAGCCTCCCATCTACAGACCAGACAACCAATCTAGATAGGTGTGCTGCCTCCCTGGAGCTAAAATCTCTGACATAACTGAAAACCTCACCAAAATACTCAAACCCACGGACTACTACCCACTATTGGTGATTCATGCGGAAATCAACGACACAGGGAAAGACATGAACCAAATTATGAAAGACTATGACCACTTGGGCAACACAATCAGAAAAACAGGTGCTCAGGTTGTTTTTTCTTCCATCCTCCCCACTAGAGGACGACACCCCACCAGAGAACGCAAAATCCCACAGATAAATCACTGGCTTAAAGGATGGTGTCGCTATAAGAACTTTGGCTTCTTCGACCATGGCCTGCACTATCTTCAAGAAGGGCTTCTAGCAAGCAACGGGCTACACCTCACTAGAGCGGGGAAGAACCTCCTAGGCAACCGACTAGCCCAACTCATCAGGAGGGCTTTAAACTAGCTCTGAGAGGGGAAGGTGACCAAACTATATGACAAAACACTGAACAAAACAAGGAAGGGGAACGGGACAAGCCTACAAACAAACCTGAGAATAAAAAATTTCTACCTGCAAACAAACACAAACATCTAAAATGCCTGTACATGAACGCACAAAGCTTGG
This sequence comes from Erythrolamprus reginae, assembly GCF_031021105.1. Classification (NCBI taxonomy): domain Eukaryota; kingdom Metazoa; phylum Chordata; class Lepidosauria; order Squamata; family Dipsadidae; genus Erythrolamprus; species Erythrolamprus reginae. The sequence continues at coordinate 32,434,070 of NC_091955.1, read as the reverse complement.
GAAACAAACAGGATGAACTGGAATTATTAATACACGAGGGCCAATACGATCTAATTGGAATCACAGAAACCTGGTGGGACGAAACACACGCCTGGAACACACAGATAATGGGTTACAACCTCTTCAAGAAGAACAGGTCAAACAAGAAAGGAGGAGGTGTTGCACTATACATCAAAGACCACTACACTGCCACAGAACTACATCCAACCAAAGATGATAACCCCCTAGAAATCATATGGGTCAACATAAAAGAAAAAAAGAGCAACACCACAATTGGAGTATACTACAGACCACCCAATCAAACAGACACAATGGACGACCTCTTCACATGCCAACTAACAGACATATGCAACAAACACAGCACGACAATAATGGGGGACTTTAACTACCCAGACATCAACTGGAAAACTAACTCAGCACCAAGCGGAAAGTCTGCCAAATTTCTTTCCAGTCTAGCTGACAACTTTCTAACCCAAAAAGTTGAAACAGGAACCAGAGGGAATGCTATATTAGACTTAATACTAACAAACAGGGAAGAAACAATAGAGGGAACAGAAGAAGAAGGGAAACTGGGAGAGAGCGACCACGTCATCCTCAAATTCAACATAGTGCAATCACTAGCTACTATACCCAACACCACTACAGTCCCAGACTTCAGAAAAGTGGACTTTAACAAGCTCAGAGCGAACCTTGAACAATGCCCCTGGAACGAACTCTTAGCAGGAAAAACCACTCAGGAAGCCTGGGCGATCCTAAAAAACAGCATCATAGACGCCCAAAACAACGCAATCCCCATGAAAAGGAAAAACAGGAAAACCAAAACTAAACCTGCATGGCTAAACAAAGCCCTCGCAGATGACATAAAAGGAAAAAAAGCTAAGTACAAACAATGGAAAGAAGGACTCATAACCAAAGCGGAATATCAGCAAACAGCCAGTTCCTGCAAACAAAAAATAAAAACAGCAAAGGCACAATATGAACAACACCTTGCAGCGTAAGTCAAAGACAACAAAAAAAGATTCTTCCAACACATCAACAATAAGAAGAAAATCAAAGAAACAATCGTCACACTAAAAAACGAAGAGGGTAGAGAAATCACAGACAGCAATGACCAAGCACAGCTACTCAACGCCTACTTTGCATCAGTCTTCACACAAAAGGGAACCTCCCTCCAACCAATCTGCAATTTAACTGCAACAAATTGCCCCAGAACCGAACTCAACATAGACAAAAGCACAGTGAGGGACTACCTGAGGGAACTCAACGAATACAAATCACCAGGGCCAGACGGACTTCACCCCAAAGTCCTAAAAGAATTGGCAGACACCATAGCGGAACCACTCCTCCTCATCTACCAAATATCCTGGATCACTGGAGACCTACCGGAAGACTGGAAGCGAGCTGACGTAGTCCCCATCCACAAAAAAGGCAAAAAGACCGACCCAGGTAACTACAGACCAATCAGTCTGACCTCTATACCTGGAAAAATACTGGGGAAAATAATCAAAAAACAACTTACCCACTTCCTAGAAACAAACAAGATCATATCCAATAGCCAGCACAGATTCATCAGAAACAAATCATGCCAAACCAATCTCATATCATTTTTCAACACCATAACCAAGTCAGTTGACCAACGCAACTCAGTGGACCTCATATACTTGGACTTCAGTAAGGCTTTCGATAAAGTCGACCACAATCTCCTAATCCACAAACTAGAAAAAAATGGAGTAGATTACTAGACATGTAGATGGATAAACAGTTGGCTGACCAACCGCACCCAATGAGTTGTCCTCAACGGCACCAAATCCACATGGAAAAAAGTAGACAGTGGAGTACCACAGGGTTCTGTCCTGGGTCCTGTACTCTTTAACATCTTCATTAACGACCTGGACGAGGGAATAAAAGGGGAACTAATAAAATTTGCAGATGACACCAAGCTGGCGGGGGTAGCCAACACCCTTGAGGACAGGCTCAGAGTACAAGAAGACGTAGACAGACTATCACAGTGGGCCCATACCAACAAAATGAGGTTCAACACCGACAAATGCAGAGTCCTCCACCTCAGCAAAAAGAACCCTAGAGACACATACAGCCTGGGAGATACCCCACTCAGCAGTAGTGACTGCGAAAGAGATCTTGGAGTCTTGGTGGACAATCAACTAAACATGAGTCAGCAATGTGCAGCAGCAGCCAAAAAAGCCAACTCAATCCTAAGCTGCATCAACAGAGGAATACGCTCCAAGACCAGGGAAGTACTAATACCACTCTACTATGCCCTGGTCAGACCCCACCTGGAGTACTGCATCCAATTTTGGTCACCTCACTACAAAAAAGACATCGAAACTCTGGAGAAGGTGCAAAAAAGAGCAACCAAAATGATTAGGGGACTCGAAACCAAGACTTACGAAAAGAGATTGAGAGAACTGGGCATGGACAGCCTAGAAAAAAGAAGGTCTAGAGGGGACATGATAGCAGTTTACAGATACTTGAGGGGTTGCCACGGTGAGGAGGGGGTCTCTTTATTCCCCAGGGCACCAGAGGGCCGGACGAGGAACAATGGTTGGAAGCTGACCAAGGAGAGATTCAACCTGGAAATAAGGAAGAACTTCCTGACAGTCAGAGCGATCAACCAATGGAACTGCCTGCCAGGGGAGGTGGTGAACTCCCCAACTCTGGACACCTTCAAGAGGAGATTGGACTTCCATTTGGCTCGGGTGCTGTAGGGTTTCCTGCTCAGGCAGGGGGTTGGACTCGATGACCTAACGGTCCCTTTCAACTCTATTAATAAATAAATAAATGTTCTAATTTCATATTACTTTTTTTTCTGTTCATGGTTCAAATGAAAATACAGTGATACATTGTCTTACAAACCCCTCATCATACAAACTTTTCGAGATAAAAACCTGGGGTTTAAGATTTTTTTGCCTCTTCCAAACTATTTTCACCTTACAAACCCAAGCCACCGCCACTGGGATGCCTCACCTCTGGACTTTTGTTGCCAGCGAAGTGCCCATTTTTGCACTGCTGGGAATCTCCTGAGGCTCCCCTCTATGGGAAACACCACCCTGGACTTCCATGTTTTTGCAATGCTGCAGGGAAATCCATTCTGTTGCTTCGCTGGCAACGGAAGTCTGGAGATGGGTTTTCCCAGCGACGGGAACCTCAGCGAAATTGCAGCATCACAAAAACACGGAAGTCTGGAGGTGGGGTTTCGAGGATTGGATGGGTGTCAACAGGCTCATACTCAACCCTGACAAGGCATAGTGCGTGTGGGTTTTGCCTCCCAAGGACAATTCCATCTGTCCATCCATTACCCTGTGGGGTGGGGGAATAATTGCCCCCCTCAGAGAGGGTCTGCAACTTGGGCGTCCTTTTTAATCCACAGCTAACTTTAGAACCATCTTTTGGCTGTGGCAAGGAGGAGGGCATTTGCCCAGGTTCACCTGGTGCACCAGTTGCGACCCTATTTGGACAGGGAGTCTCTGCTCACAGTCACTCATGCCCTCATTACCTCGAGGTTTGACTACTGTACATGTCTGAAGAGTGTTTGGAAACTGCAGATCGTGCAGAATGCAGCCACAAGAGCAATCATGGGCCTTTTCAGATATGCCCATGTTTTGACAACACTCCGTGGCCTGCTCTGGTTGCCGATTACTTTTCGGGAACAATTCAAAGTGTTGGTAATGACCTATAAAGCCCTACACGGCATCAGACCAAAATATCTATGGGACTGCCTTCTGCAGCATGAATTCCAGCAGCCAATTAGATCCCACAGAGTTGGCCTTCTCCGGGTCCCATCGACTAAACAATGTCATCTGGCGGGACCCAGTGGAAGAACCTTCTCTGTGGTGGCCCCAGCCCTCTGGAATCAACTGCCTCCGGAGATTCAAACTGCCCCCACCCTCCTCGCCTTCCGCAAGACTCTGAAGACCTATCTATGTCACCAGGCATGGGTTAATTGATGTATCCTCTTTTTGGCTAGTGAGACTTATGTGTGGTTATGATGGGGTAATATTGACTGTTTTTAAATGATAGTGGGTTTTTAGCTATAGTTTTTATTATTGGATTTGTACTGCATTGTTTATTGTTGTTGTGAGCCACCCAAGTCTTTGGAGAGGGCCGGCATACAAATCTAATAAATTATTATTATTATTATTATTGTTGTTGTTGTTGTTGTTGTTATGTTTATCCTGGGCACGTTTAAATTCAGTTACTGTGGATTTACCAACCATGTCTGCTGTAAGTTTGTTCCAAGCATCTACTACTCTTTCAGTAAAATAATATTTTCTCAGATTGCTTCTGATCTTTCCTCCACCTAACCTCAGATTGTGCCCCCTTGTTTTTATGTTCTCTTTCCTATTAAAAACACTTCCCTCCTGAACCTTATTCAACCCTTTAACATATTTAAATGTTTCTTTAAATTTATCTTTAAGTTCTTTACATGGTTGTTCAGTTCTATTCAATCCGCTTTGCGTGAAAAAGGCTCTTGCTTCTTCTACATTCTCTATCTTGATCCTCGCTCCTTGTCAAAATAAAGAAAGTCCTTCTGGTACTAACCATCAGAAAAATATTTTTTCTTTCATTAATACACTAGTAAGGAAGTAGTATTATTTTCTGCTTTCTCTTACTCTTTTTGGAACTTGTTTTAAAATTATGATGTCTTTCTCTTTATACTTCCAAGTTTGGGTTCTTGTCTGTTTTAAGATATCATCTCTGATTATTCTCCTGGAAAACTTGATGTGGACTTCTCTTGCTAGATTGTGTTTCCTCGCATAACCAGTCTGGACTCTATAAATTTCATCTATTTCTCTTATAGGTTCTTGTGGATCCATCTGTAGAATTTCTCCTATTATCTCTGCCATCTTTGCAGGTAAATCTTCATCCTTCTCTTCACTTATGTTTTGAAATATCAGTCCATGCGAGGCAGATCGTAGTTCCAGATTGGTTATTGCTTCGTCAAAGCCCTATTGATTACATAACTGTGTTCTTCATATTCTTCCATCTTTTGTCCTATATCCTCTACTTTATCTTTGATTTTTTAATTCTTTTTTCATTCTCCTGTAAGTTTTGTTGTATAACTTTTATATTTCCATCCATCTCTTTCATGCTTCCTTTCACTTCTCCCATTTCGACTTTAAGATCACCCATTTCAACTTTCAGATCCTCCATCTCAGTTTTCAGATCTCCCATCTCAGTTTTCATTTCTTCTAGATATTTTTTCATTTCTTCTCTATTTGTATTCATTGAGATTTGGGTTTTCTGCCTGAAATCTTGAATAGTGGCCAAGGTATCTTGTATGGTCTGAAAGTTTGGTTCTGTTGGAGTTTTCTCTTTTTCTTTTTCTTTATCCTTGGCCAACATTGTTGTTATTGATCTTTGTTGTAGTGGAGATGGTACTGGAGATACCTTTTGGGTGGAAGTTGGGGTGGATGTCTGTTTTGTTGTTGTTGTTGTAATAGTAGTCGTACTTTGCATCTTGAAAGCACCTCTCATACCTCTAAAGCTTTGTAATCTAACATCAAATTAATAATACAGTATCTTAGCTTGCTCTCTATTATTCTTAAAAGTAAAATTATATTATTTAAAGCAACTATAATTAAACTCAATAATAATATAATAAAAGGACAAGACAATAAGAGAGAAATACGATAATAAAATCATGAAATATCAAAAGATAATACTAATATGAGAAAAGAACTTAATTAAAGAACTATGTCTATGATTTTTAATTTTTAAAACACACACTAAAGTGTTTAATGAACAACCTATCTATAACATTTGGGGCCTATCAAATTGAGAGGGGGGAAGTCAAAGGTTTAGCACATCATTCTATTTCTATAAAAAAACCCACCATAAAATCTTAAAATATAAAATGCAGTAAGAGAAAGAGAGTCAAAAATATCCTTGAGATGTGTTTTCAATGTAAATGGTTTCAAAAACAAAGAGGGAAAAAAAGTTTTTAAGTTCTTTTTAAATCTTAAACTCCTTAGCCTATAATGTTTATTCAGTCCTCAATCCTCAGCCTCGCAACCGCTCCCAATCCACAAAAGAAAAAAAAGTCCAGAAAAAAAGTTCAGAAAAATTAACGACAGTCCACTGATTCATCAAAAATATAAAAGAGGAAAAAGAAAGTACAAGTTTATCTTCTATTTGTAATCCAAATTAGGAATTCTATTTGTAATACAAATTAGGAATTCTGTCCATTTATGTGTAGGTTTGTTATAGAAAGTATTTTAATCCATACGCTGCAATTTCTTGTAAAATAGTCCACTTAAAAGTTCTTCAAAGCCTCATAAAAATCCATTTTTAAAATCAAAGTAATTTATATTATCATGGTTCAATCAAAAATTTTCGGTATCCAATGTCCAATGTTTATAATTAAGGTTTGTTTTTAAAAGAGAAAACAAGTAGACAACGAAACAAAGAAAGATAGATCCGGTTGTAGCTTTACTTTTGCGCAGGGATTTGATTCTTAAAAGTAAAGCTTTTCTTTGTTCACCTTTTTCAGTTCAAGTTCTTTCACTTTTCAGAGAATTAGATTTCAAAATTTTACCTTATTCTTTGCTCTGTATTTTTCTTTCTGTAGATCTTTATTTCTTTTGACTTCTATTTAAGTCTTTGGCTTCCTCCTCCGTGTGCGAGTCGCTATGGCCATGTCCCTGCTGAAGTTGGGATGTGGTTCTTCATTGCTGCAGCTGCGGGGTTTTCCTTACCCTTCAGGGCAGTGGCGTTCTGCCCCTCAGGATCCAGGACACCCTTTGTTCTGGAACGAGCCCTCCAAGCTCGGCTGGAGCGCAATGGGCCCCCTACAACATGAAAAAGGGGAGAACGGGAATGGAGCACAATCCTCCTCCTCCCAGCGTGACTCAATCCCAACAGGGACAAAAACGGGGCTGCCGGTAAAGAGAGGGAGGAAATACAAGATGTCAGAAAGAAACAACCACAAATTCAACAAGAATTGGTGTTAAGTAGTAGATTGCAAGAACCCAAAGAAACCAAAAAATACTATAAATAGAGATGTTACAAGATTTAAAAATCTTTTCAGTCAATGTGAATGGACTAAATAACCCTAGAAAAAGAAACCAAATATTGACCAAACTCAAAAAACAAAGAGCACAAATAAATATCCTACAAGAAGTTCATATTAAAAAATCAAATAGAAAATTACTCAATAAACCAAAATTAGGGAAAGTCTATGTGAGCTTAGCATACCAAAACAAGGAGGTGTAGCAATGTATATTGATGAAACAATAGAGTCAAAACAAGTATACAGTGACTATGAGGGCAGAATTTTAATTGTACAATTAGACTTAGAACCAAAACCTCTCATTATTATATCTATATACACACTGAATGACAATCAAAAACTATTTTACGAGGAATTACATGACAAAATAATTAAATTATCAATAGAAAATATGATAATAGTAGGTGATTTTAACGCAATTTCTAATAGTCAAATGGATTATTCAGGGAAAAAGAAAGGAAAGAAAAAAGTAATTTTACCAACAACTTTCTGGAAAATGAGTACTGAATTATTGTTAAAAGACATATGGCGTGAACGCCATCCACAAAATAAACAATACATTTTCTACTCAAACCCCCACAAAATTTGGACAAGAATAGATATGGCCTGGGCACCAGCACATACAATGGAACGGATTATGGATATTAAAATAGAAACCAACAGTTGGGCAGACCATAATCCATTAGTTATATATTGGAAAGGTAAGGAAAAACCTAATAATTGGCATGTGAATAGAAATGTTTTACATGATCCTTTATATAAAGAATGGATTGAAAAAGAATTGGAATTTTTTTTTGAAATAAATAAAAACAATGATACAATCCCACAAAATCTTTGGGATACAACAAAGGCATATAGTCGGGGCCTGACAATTTCTTATATGGCAAAAAATAAATAAATAAAGAGAAAAAGATACAATATCAAAAATTAGTGGAAGAATTAAAAGAAAATAGAATTTGAAATGCAACATAATGAACATGATGACAAAGTTAAAAATCAGAGGGACAAAATAAAACACAAAATAAAGTTGATAGAACAAGAACAAATAGCTGAAAAAATAAAAAGCAAAACAAGAATATTTTGAACATGCAAATAAACCAGGAAGATGGTTGGCTTATAAATTAAGAAAAGAAAGAGAATCTAAAATTATTAAAAAATTATTAGATAGTAAAGGTGTAATAAGACACAGAATAGATGAAAAAAGAAGGAAATAGTACTAGCATTTTACAAAAAATTATATGAAAAAGAAGAAATAAAAGAAAAGGAGATCCTCGATTATTTAAGTTTTATAGACTTACCCATATTAACAGAAGATCAACAACAAAAACTTAATAAACCTTTTACAATGTCTGAATTACAACAATCTTTTAAAAATAAAAAAATAATAAAGCCACAGGCCCCGATGCAATACCCACGGAATTCTACAAATTAGATAGTGATATACTTTCCTTGAATAAGTTAGAGATATTTAATAAGATAATAGCGGATGGTAAACTACCCAAATCATGGACAGAAACTTTAATAACATTAATACATAAAGTCGGAACAGAAAAAGGAAAAATTGAAAATTATAGACCAATTTCATTATTTAATGTAGATTATAAAATTTTCAGATCAATATATGCACTTAGGTTTAAAAATATTATAAATGAAATAATACATAAAAATCAGAACTGATTCTTGCCAGGTAGACAAATTAAAAATAATTTGAGGACAATTATAAACACTTTAGAATACTATGAACAACATGCTGAAAAGCAAATGGTATTTGTATTTCTTGACGCCAAAAAAACATTTGATAATGTAGATTGGGTTTTCATGAAAATGCAATTAAATAAGATGAATGTGGGTACCAAATTCTTAAAATAATTGATGCTATTTATTCTAATCAATCAGCGAAGATTATGATAAATAATGAACAAACAGAAAGATTAGAAATACAAAGAGGAGTTAGACAAGGTTGCCCTATATTGCCATTATTATTTATTTTGACATTAGAAATACTATTAATAAAAATAAGAACAGAAAATGATATAAAAGGATTACAGATTTAAAAAGAAACATACAAAGCCCAAGCATTTGCCAATGACAATGTCTTTATAATAGAAAATCCCCTGACATCAATATCCAAACTAATATATTTAATAGAAGAATATGGAAAGTGGCAGGTTTGAAAATTAATAAGGAAAAGACACAAATACTCAAAAAAAAAACCATGATGGATTCACAGACAAATTAATTAGAAAAATTAACAAATATGAAGATAGCAAAAAAAGTAAAATACCTGGGTATTTGGATTTCTGCCAAAGCTATATCATTAAAAAATAATAACTATATAAAACTCTTAAAAATTAAAAAAGACTTGGAAATATGGAATAATTTACAGTTATCTTTAGTAGGAAGAATTTCTACAATTAAAATGAATATCCTTCCCAAATTATTGTTTTTATTTCAGGTAATCCCAATAAATCCAGGAGGGAATTTTTTAAAAGAATTAACTAAGATTACTAAAAAATTTATATGGCAAGGTAAGAAACCTAGAATAAAACAAAGTTCACTAGAGGAACGGAAAGAGAGAGGAGGGCTCGCCCTCCCAAATTGGAAGTTATATTACCGAGCGGCAGCACTATCTTGGATAAAAGAATGGCTAATTTTGGATAAGAATATTTATATTTAAGAAGGATAACAATATACTTGGGAAATTATTAACTCAAAATCAGGGGAAATTGATTGGGAAGATATATAAATATTTAATAAATTTTAAGACAATAGGTTGGATATTAAAAGATAATATGATCAGTTGGTATAAAAATATAGGAAAAGAAATAGACCTAGATACATGCAAAAAAGTTTGGACATATAACTGGAAAATAACTAAATCAGTTTCTTTTAAAGAAAATCAAATAAAGATGTTCTATAGATGGCATCTGCCACCCAATAGGATCTCAAAGATGTTTCCAAGTGCTTCATCTATTTGTTGGAAATGCAAAAAAGAAATTGGCACATACTTTCATGCACGGTGGAGATGCCCAAAAACCAAGATTTATTGGAATAAGGTAGAGAAATGGCTAAAGCAAATTACAAATAAGGAAATTAGGAAGACCCCAGAACTTTTCTTATTAGGTATTACAGATATTAGATATAAAAAAGAAATATATTATTTAATAATTCATATATTAGTAGCAGCAAGGATTACATTTGCACAAAAATGGAAAGAAAAGGAAATTCCAAAAGACGAAGAGGTTTTTAGGAAAATTATGGAATGTGCAGAATTAGATATGATGACGAGACAGTTAAATAACCAAGCTGAAACAGAATTTTATAAAACTTGGCAGAAAGTTTACAATTGGTGAAATGCAAAAAGGATTTTTAAAGATATTGAAATAAAACATTTAATAGTTAAATATACTAGGTTTGAATATATTACATAGTGATATTTGATAGATAGGTTTACTTGTACTAATTGATTTCAAGCATTTTAATTATAACTATATACGTGTTAGAAAATATTGAAAAGTCAAGATTTTTATGCTATTATTGATTATAGAGTGTTTATCTTTCTGTATTAATCTAAACTAGAATTAGTTTCTTTTTTCTGTATTAAGAAGACTTCTATACTTAACGGAGCAATTGTAGCTCCTTTACACGTTAAATGTTGTTTGTCTTGTTTTGTTTCACATTTTTAAAAAAACTAATAAAAATATTTTTTAAAAAAATATTTAAATGTTTCAATCCTGTCCTCTTTTTCCCTTCTGCCCTCCAGACTATACAGATTGAGTTCATTAAGTCTTTCCTGATAGGTTTTAAGGTTTAGACCTTCCATTATTTTTGTCTTTGGACTCATTCAGTTTTATCAATATCTTTTTGTAGGTGAGTGCTCCATAAATGAACACAGTATTCCAAATGTGGTCTCACCAGCACTCTATACAATGGGATCACAATCTCCCTCTTCCTGCTTGTTATACATCTAGCTATGCAGTCAATTATTCTACTTGCTTTCCCTACCGCCTGACTGCACTGTTCACCCATTTTGAGACTACCCCTAAATCCTTCTCTTCTGAAGTTTTTGCTAACACAGAACTGGCAATGCAATACTCAGATCAAGGATTCTTTCCCCCCAATTGCATTATTTTACATTTGGAAACATTAAACTGCAGTTTCCATTGCTTTGACCACTTATCTAGTAAAGCTAAATCATTTGCCATATTACAGACGCCTCCAGGAATATCAGCACTATTGCACACTTTAGAGTCATCAGCAAATAGGCAAACCTTCCCTTCCAAACCTTTACCTAAGTCACTCACAAACATATTCAAAATAATAGGGCCCAGAACAGACCCTTGTGGCACACTGCTTGTAACCAGTCTCTGCTCAGAATACTCATTAACTACAACCCTCTGATATCTACACTTCATCCAGCTGCAAATCCATTGAACTATCCAGGGATTAAGTCCAATCCTCACTAATTTACGTCCAATGTTCACTAACATCAGCTCTTTATGTGGAACCATATCAAAGGCTTTGCTGAAGTCCAGATAAGCAATATCCATGGCACCACCTTCATCTAAGACCTTTGTGACATAGTCAAAGAAATCAATGAGATTAGTCTGACATGATTTGCATACAGTAAAACCATGCTGGTTTTGGTCCAATAAGTTATTGATTTTTAGGTGCTTATTTATTCTCTTTTTGAGTAGAGTCTCCATCATTTTAACTATGACTGATGTCAAGCTAACTGCCCTGTAGTTACCAGCTTCTTCTCTACTACCCTTCTTGTGGATAGGCACACCATTGGCCATTCTCCAATCATTAGGAACATCTCCTGTTAAAAGGGATTGGTTAAACAAATCAGTCAGGGGAGTAGCAATCACATATCTGAGTTCTTTAAGAACTCTGGGGAGATCTATTTTTTTTTTCTAGGATCATCCCAGATATTGATGTTATGCTGATTGGTTTGTAGTTTCTTAGGTCTGATTTTAAGAACTCTGGGGTGGATGCCATCTGGATCCATTGCCAGAACATCTTGGTACCAGGGGTGAAATCCATCAGGTTCTGACAAGTTCTGGAGAATTGGTAGTGGAAATTTTGAGTAGTTTGTAAAACCGGCAAATACCATCTCTAGCAGGCTCCAGAGTGGGGTGGGAATGGAGATTTTGCAATATCATTCCCCTGGAGTGGGGTGGGAATAGAGATTTTGCATATCCTTCCCCTGCCACACCCATCAAGTCACAGCCACAAATCCATATCACACCCACCAAACCACGCCTACAGAACCGATAGTAAAAAAAAAATGGATTTCACCACTGCCAGATACACGTTTTCTTATTATCATTGCTTGTTCATCCTCCTTACAGTTGTTAAAAAGATGCAGTTGGAAGAGAGCTAACCTTGCATATATTTACATAATATGTACGGAGAGGGGCGGCATACAAATCTAATAAAAAATAATAATAAAGTTCTTTGAAATGAGTGCAGCTGCTATCATTAAATCAAACTAAAGGATAGAATGCATATATATTTCTATGCTTTGGAAGTGCTATATAGTACAGTCACCTAAATAACAATGAGGATTTTGGTTGATTATTCGAAAATACTAGTCAATTAATCAATTGAATTAATCTTCATAAATTTAACAAAGCAATTAGCTAAGGATTCAACACAATTTTTATGAAATTGAACGATCTTACTAAAACTTGGAATTTCATGATCAGCTTTAGGTGTATTAAATCTGGGACAAAACAAAGAAGATAATTTTACAAACTTGTCAAGATTGACTTTAAAAAAAATCAAAATATGAATTTGTTATCTATTTTGTAAAAGCTATGTTATAAAAATACTAAAATTATACAATAAGTTGCTATGCGGTCTAGATTTAATGATATGCTTAAATTGAATTAACTTTAATCGTTAATTAGAGTTATTATATGGATTCCTTCTTGTTAATTAGGGTTTTTGGTCACATTTAATCGCTTTTTTTTCCTTCACAGTATGACCACTACTGCTTTTTTATCTATTGGTAATATATTTTTATTTTAACATTTATAAAATAAAATTTAAAAAATGAGGACAAACAACAGGAATTATTCTTTGCTTTAAGACAAAGCATGGATATAATCTATAAAATTAAATATATCTTCCAAATTATCATTTCCCATGCAGCTGTCATTGCTTGTATTAAAAATAATTTAAATGTTTAGAAATCATATAAGCCAATTCATCACCAATTTTCAGGAGACCTGCATAACCAATTAGTGCATCAACTGAATTGGCTGAATCAGCTATACTGAACTTGATATCTATCACTTATCACACTTCCTATCATCATCCCACCACCACCCCAGAAACTGGGACATACTGGAATACTTCATGCTGGGCAAGTTAAATGGTGCAGCTTTACTTAGAAACAGTGGCATGACTTTTATTTCTCTTTTCTTTACTATTTGGATCTCTTCACATTGGCAGAAGGGCTATGTCTTAGGGAAAGTAGTTCATTCTAAAAACTATCAGTGTGCAGTTTTACCTATGCATCCTCAGAAGAACTTCCCACTGTATTTTTGAATATAGGGTTGCCCTGGAAAAAAAACAAGAGCACCACTTTTGTGTCATTCTAACAGCACTGCTCTTCTCAAGAGTCCATGAGATGCTGCCTCAGCTAAGTGGCAGGTAGGAGCAAGCCATAAAAGCTGAAATTTTACTAGTAGATTATCCCCTTGCATTTCCATCACTTGTGCTTTTATCTTTGTGCTCTGCCTTCATTGCCCGTTGTTAAATGATTGATAAAAATTGTTAAATAGTGCAAACTCTCTATATGCCTTAGTGTAATGAGGCCTGTCAAACATGAGACACAGTTCTCATCATGATATTAAAATTAAATGCAGCATTTAAAAAATTTCTGACATAAATAAAGAAGTTATTTATCTGGACCAATGCCTTTTCTATAAGCTCAGTGTTCTGTGTAAGTCACTGTCATTGTGCATATTTTATTTTGTGATACTGTGGTAATTTTTCTTCTTTTTGTATGCCAAACTTGCTGCCATTAATCTAAACATTGTCAATAAAGTTTAAGATGGTTTTGTCTTTTCCTCCACATTCCCTTCTTTCCTTTTTCTTTTCAGGGTTATTTTAGCTTTTTTAAGTGTAACTATAGGTTCCCTTTGGCTTTTTTAAAATCTTCAACACTTGTCTGGATTTGGAGATAACATCTACAAATATTCTAAGCAGTTATGAGAAGGGTTGGTTCACATAATATATTAAAACTAAACTAAAACATAATTGGAAAATGTTTATAGTACTTCAGTGTGTTCTGCAAATGCCAGCTTTTGTCTTAGCATGTTATGTGAATTCAGCATTCTGTTGTTAAAACTGAATATAAGTTCCCTGAACTAGATACATTGACCTAGAGAGGGGCGGCATACAAGTCTAATAAATTGAATTGAACTGAATTGAATATTGAGAAGGTGGCCTGCTCTAATTTTTAGTAAGTCAATTACAGAACAAAAGATGGAAGTAACCAATCTACCTCCTACAAACTTGGTATTTACATTGTATACAGAGATATACTAAGTGCCAGCAAAACATAGTAAACTCTATCACTTTTAATTATCAGTATGGGTGACAGTCTAAGGTGGGGCTAGAACTCATGGTCTCGTGGTAGCCTGGTACCCTAACTATCACATCAAAGTGGTTCTCTTGCCACATGTAATCTGCTTTTTAGTTTTGACTGTGACTTCAATTATAACCATAACTCAAATTTCATTTTTTAAAATGTTTATTTGAACTAGCCATTTTGGGTCTACATCTTAGAAAGGAAAACATTATTTTATCTTTAGAGCCTTACACTTTTAACACTGATATTTTTTCTTCTTTTAGGGCTTTTAAATTAAAAAAAGCCTAGAATGAAAATATGTAAGTGGATACATTAAGTAATTACTGTATTTTTCAGAGTATAAAATACACCAGAGTATAAGACGTACCTTAGTTTTTGGGGAGGAAAATAGGGGAAAGAGTCTGCTTACCAGCTATTCATCTGGCTAGCATCCTTAGTCTGGTCAGCTTCAGCACATTATTTCATCCCCTGGTTAGGGCTTTACAAAAACTTTATTCAGAGACAGTAACAATGAAAGAGCTCACAAGTGAGTAAGAGCTGGAAACATCATTAGCACTTGGTAAGGGCTGGAAAAAAACATTCGGAGCAAGTAGAACAATGAAAAAAACCTACAAAGACAGGGTTTGGAAATCCTTCTTTGCAGAGAATAACAAGGAAAGAGCTTGCAAGTGGGTAAGAACTGGGAACATCGTTAGCACCTAGTTAGGGCTGGAAAGAAACTTAGTTGGAGCAAGTTAGAGCAATGAAAAAATGCTGCAAAGACTTAGGGCTTGGAAAACATTCTTCACACAGAGAAACAATGAAAACACCTGCAAGGTAAGAGTTGGGATGATCATTAGCATCTAGTTAGGGAGGAAAGAAAAGGGTTGAAAAAACTACATTCAGAGTATAAGAAGTACTCTCTCTTAGGGAGGAAAAAGGTGTGTCTTATACTCCAAAATATGGTAAATAAATTACTTTTCAAGTGTGCACTCTTCTGGAAATGTATCAAGTTGAAATCCAAAGATTGTTAATTACATTCGGGTCACTGAAAACAGTATACTTGGAATTGGGTGGCTCTCTGATGACAAACATGAAATACATATACTGTATAGGCAAGAACAGCTTATTATATTGAGTTTAAAATTTGTGAACTTTTTAATGCTCAATCAATAAACTTGAGTGTATCAATATTTGTGGCAATATATAAAGAACAGTATAAAGAACCACAACAGCTGCAAACTTGGTTCTGAATTCAATTTGATATAAATGTGCATTTTGCTTTTTAAAAAAATAATAATAATCTAATTGCATAAAATAATACCTACAGTATTAATAGGATTCCAATTACATTAGCCCATCCCACCCAGTCAGACAGGGTATAAAACTCAGGCACACTTTCAGCATCTCACCCCTTCTATTCTTCTTCAACATCTTCGAGGCATATGATCCCCCTTTTTCCCAGGATCTCAGACTATGTGGTCCTGCTGTCCATCATTAAATGATCTTTCCAAGCATCCACCATATTTCCAGTGTCTTTTTCATCACTTGGAACTGAACCAAGAAGGATATTCCTTACAACAGTTCAAACAAACAAACAAAAAGTAGACAGACATTGGAAATAGAAAAATGTAATAATAAAAATGCTTAATGTACGTAATATGATAGACATTTTTCACCTGACTTCATAGATAAAAACAAAAATATGTAAGTATTACCTAGGCAAAGATGTCTGGAACATATTAAATAATGAGAAAGAAGATAGTATTCAGATGTTTCCCTAATTCATGGGAGCATGAGAAGGAAAGATCTGTTATTGCAGCCAGCCTCAATATTGTTCTAGTCTACCTGTGGACTTAATCTCCTTGTCTGGTCTAACAGTGGAGTTGACAGGGTGCCATTTGTGGAACTTAATGCCCAGCTGCAACCATAAATACAAGTCACTGCTATAGTGTATGTGTTACTTGCAGTGAAGAGCTGCAAATTTTTTTACTACCACACTGTGGGCGTGGCATATTTTGTGGATGTGGCTTGACAATCATGTGACTGGGGGTGGCTTAAAGTAATGTGACTGGCCTAAAGGTGGCCAACTTGACGTCACTCACGTCAAGTGTTTGGGTTAGGGATAGGGTGCCTGACCTCTCCTCGCTTCAAAGAGATAACAAATTCTCTTTCTACTTACTATTACTGAACATCCAAAATATACTATTTAATTCTATGTATATGTGCCATATGTGTACATACATATTACACACAGGCAGACAAAAATATATATTATCTACTATATAAACTGTGTGTATGTACACACATACATACATGCACGCATGCACAGCTCTTCTAAAATTATGCACATTCGACTTCATTTACTGTGTTAGGAAAAACATACCCAGAGCCCAGAAGGGAAAAAAAGAAAATAATTCAAATTTTTTCTACCGGTTCTTCATACCTGACTAAAATTTTTCTCTGTACCGTAGGAGCTCATCACTGGTTACTTGTGATATATAATATTCACATCAGAAGTGTAAATATATGCCCAGACAAAACGTTGTGCTGCTAAATCCCAGAGCTATTTGAAACTCTGTTCCATAAAACCTTAGGGTTCTATAAGAAATTGATGAAATATATCTCACTTTTTAAAATTTACCATATTGCATTATTTATATTAAAAAAAGAGGATAAATAAAAAAGCTGTCAAAAATCTCCCATGAAACACTAATATTTTTTTTAAAAAATGTTTTTTCTCTGATATAAGAGCTTTGCTTCTTGATTACAGTTTCCCAAATTTTTGTTTTTAAAGAGTTTACATGATCTGAAAAAGTTTGAAAAACCCTGGTCTGTTCAACATCACTGTATTGAAATAAATGCTCTATGTTAAAAGATAATAATAAATTTCTGTGGCTTTGAAATAAAATCCAACAGGCTTTCTGTTTCACTTGTTTTACTGGGAACCATTTGCCTCAGAAAGCCTCAGGTTAGACTAAATTTAAGCATTTGTCTTTATACTCAGTAGTTTATGTAGTTTAAGAACATGATAAATGATTGTAATGAAAAAACTCATGGAAACTATTATAAGAAAATGCTAGAAATTCTTTGAACGAGAACAATATTAACAGAGCTGTCTTAGGTTTAAACTATACCTTTAATTAGAAGAATCTATAAACATTTATCATATTAAGCAAAGCTAATTTAGTAAGTTTAAACAAAAACTATGGAGTTACTTAAATGTCCTGATTTGAGATGGTGTTAGTAACTTTCATCCTTCTGTATCTTGTCTTTGGATGTGTTGGATAATTCATGGTGGAATGTGGCTATGGGTTTCTGAAACATTGTTATTCCTAGAGGTTAGAAAATATTGGCTGTCATTTCTGATACCCCTTTTATGAATGGCAGGGTTAGTTTTGCATGGTGGTTGGCTGTGTGGTACATTATGCTTTGAGTGTTGTATGTCGGAATACAAAGTTTTTTGGGAAAGCCATTGTGGAAAAAAATGTCAAGCAGCTGTTTCACTTCTGCTTTTCTTATCCATCAAAAGCCTGTCGGCCGCCTTCAGGGCATGACGACTTCCTGGAGGCGAGCGAGCAGCTTCCCCTGTTTAAAAGGGGGCGGGGGCCGCTCGCCTCCCTCTTTGTTGCGCTGCCACCAGCATGGCCTGGCTGGCACCCACCCGCCCTCCCTCTATGTAGCGTGATCAAGATTTATTTTTAAAAAATAAAAAAATGAGCAAATTGCAAATCAATTCTACTTATGTAAAAAATGTTAAACAGGGTTATGTTTGCTTAGTATTAGATGGCAAATCATGAGAAGCCCCAGAATTGTGAATCAGACTGAGTTGTAAGGCAGATTCTGGAAGAAGGCAGTCGCAAAACACTATGGTATTGTAACCAACCAACCAACCAAATAAAACAAAGCAACCCACAAATAATCAAAATCAATTCAAGGGAGATTTGACTTTTGTTAAAAATCTAAAGACAGCAACAAGTTTTTTAATTTGTTGAAGTAGAGGAAGGCAGAGGGCTAGATAGGAAATGAACCTTATCAACTGGAAGTCTAGCTGCTGAATGAACAAAATAAAACAACTGGGAGAAATGCCAAAAATATGGAACTGTATCATTTTAATATGAAAACCAACACAGGGACCATTTTATTTCCACCACTAAACTTTAATTATTTAGAGAAAAAATATCAATTGCAAATTTTCAGCAAGTTCTTCAATCAAAGAATAAGGGATAATATTAATCTGCAGTTTAAAATTATTTAATTTAATTTGTTCTTATTAGGATCATTGTTCACATTCCATAGTTGATTCTAGATGTTTGAGATGATCAAATATGTGCAATGTAGTGTCTTTTGAAAAAAAACATGATTTTGAACAGTGTGCCCCCCTTTGCCACCTTTGTACATTTGTGATAAATACCTACCTTTTGCACATTTATCTAGGTTAAACCCTTTGCCTTTTGTAGCTACATTAATTTTTCACTAGTCTTGGCTGTAATAGAATAACTGCTCGCTATATTTGTGTTTGTCTACTTTCCAAATTGGAAGAGGTGCTAAGCAAACAGCAGGACTTTTTGAAACTTGTTAGGAGAAGCACTCCATGTTTTCCAATAGAATAATTCTTATGAGATAGTATAATCTCAGAATAAATGACAGTTATTAATTGTTCTGCCGGCGTGTCTCAACCACCCATAATTACAGGGTAATTAGTCCAGGAAGACACACACCATACGATAAAAGGAAAACCCAAAAGTTTTTATAAACAGAAAAACAGAAACAGCTCCCTTTTTAAATGTCAAAGGGATTTTCTGGTACACACAAGGCACAGGTTAAATGCAGTCCAATTGCTCACCCAATAACTGGGAAATTGAGTCCAATTCTAAAGTCCAGAGAGTCCACACACACAATCCTGAACAGCAAAAACCATGATCTTGATGAAACAATGAATCAGATAAACTTCCATGAGGCTAAAACACCAGGCTGCACTTTTATCTGTAGCACTAATTACAGCAGCCCCACCCAACCACATTTTCTCTTGTAATAATCCTTCAGTTGTTATGTCCTATGCATCACTCTACGCATGCGTGGATGTGTCATTAATTCTTGTTCAGAATCCAGGGATGATACAGATGACTGATCTCCTCCTGGGCTGTCTGAAAAACTCCCCTCTTCCCTGTCACTCATACTTCCTTGGTCAGAGGAGACTTCGTCAGCAGATTCTACTGGGAGCAAAACAGGCCTGCGGCATGTGGATGTCTCCCCCACATCCACCTCCACATTCCTTGGGGCAGGAGCTGGGCCAGAGCTAACCACAACATTAATGATCAAGGAAATTATCACAAACAAAGCGCATGTTGCTTTGCAAGACTGGAGGTTCCCCAGACCGCACTGGGGACCTTTTCTTCACATAGGTACAGGAGTCCCCCTCTCTTTGAATACAGGACATGGCTTTGGCCCTGGAAGCAGGCATTGTTTTCTGGGACAAGAAGCTCCCCAGACTGCACTAGGGACCTTTTCTTCACAGAGGAACAGCAGGCTTGTTCAAACTCAGCAACCTTTTTTTTTTTTTGGCTTACTGAGTGGCAGTCTTGCCACCTACAAAATAAAAATGAATGAAAGAAAAATTTGTAAGTGAAGGTATAGGATAGAGAAAATAAGTGGAAAAATACACACAAAGTAATATTGTTGTTCCCAAAAATGCATTTGTAGAAAAAATTAATGAAAGAAACAAAATTGTTTAAAATTTTTAAAGTGGAATTATAGGATAGAGAAAATAATTTGAAAAATACCCCCAAAGTCATATTGTTGTTCCCAAAAATGCATTTGTAGACAAAATGAATGAAAGGAAAAAAATTGTTTAAAATTTTTAAAGTGCAAGTATAGCAGAGAGCAACTGGTCCCCTGCCTCCCCTCCCCTGTTCTTTTCTTCTTCAGCCCTTCCCTGTCTGGTTGCTCACCAAATTTTTGTTGTCTCTTCAACATGTATGAAGAGTCTTTGAGGTTTCTCTTTCTTTGCAGCAGAAACAAAGTGAAACCTAATCTATCTTTCCCTCTCAGTATAAGCAACACAGGCTTTCCCTCCCTAGTTTGTATCTCTTACAATGGGGCTGGACAGCAAGGTGCTGCCTTTTATAGAGGCAGGTTTGGTGTCCTTGGGAACCAATCCAAGCCATGCATACTGCTGGCCAATGAGTGGTCAGCAGGGCACATGGCCAATCCCAGCCTTTCATTTACCTTGATGTCCGGAGACCGCATGGCTTCAGGTAAGAAGAAGTCTGTCCATTGGTCCTCTGCTTCGCCACGTCGCCCGAAATGAACCCGAACTTCGGCACAGATTTAAAAAAAAATTTGGGTTCGGGCCCGGTATAACGAACACCGCAAAATTTGGTATGAACCCGAATTGTGCGAGTTCAGTTCGCCTATCACTACTGATAAATATCAGGTCAGAGGCTGGTCAGTGTAGAACGCAACTTTATTGAACATCAACAGGAGGACTTCAGAACAGATGAGGCAACCTTACAACGGAATGACAGGATATTTATACCCCAACTAACAAACATCCAACCAATAGGAGTATAGCAAATCTCCAACCAAAACATATTAACTTTCTCCCTGGTGACAGGCACAACCAATAGAACAGCGATACCCAATCACTGGGCAGAACATAATACTCCTTCCCCCTTACTTCGTACTTTCTACTTAATCATGTAGACAGGCCAGTGGTTGCCTCACTCTCTCCAAGCGGCATAACAATGTATTTCCACTGGCCCCACCCTGGAGCGGAGGTTGGTCCGGTCCTCATTGGCAAAGACTCCACCTGGCACTCTGCCCAGATCCTCCTCGCTAAGTGTGTCAGTGGCAGAAGATGGGGCACCACTACTGGGTAAGTTGGAATGGCTAATGTCGTGAACCTGCGGACTCAGTTCCTGGTGTTTATCAGGCGAGAGGGGGCAGTTCGACGAGGCCTGAGTTGGTCTATGTGGCAATGCCACATTCAGCTGTCTAAAAGGCTAATTTCATAAGAGTGAGGTCCCCTAGTGGTGGTAACCGTGCTCGCAACCCATGACGGGCCCTCCCCAAATGAACAGGCAAAAACCTGGTCTCCTGGGAGAAATACGTGGCCCCAGGCCAAGGGGATTCATGGGAATATACAGGATGTAATTAGTTTAATGTGATCCACAACTTTCTGCCCATGAGCAGTTCGGCCGATGATTTTTGAGTTGAGGTACATGGCGCGGTGTGTTGTGTAATCAAAAATTCTGCCAATTTATTCTGCCAATTTTCTTGGGACAACTTCTTAAGGGTATCTTTTGTGGTGCGAACCATGTGTTCCACCTGACCATTGGAAGACGGGTGACACGGGGCAATTAAGGCATATCGAATGCCCCGCAGTGGCTAAGAACCTTTTGTAATGGGATGAAGTTAACTGTGGACCGTTATCCGAGACAATTAAGTTCGGATAGCTGTGGGTGGAAAAAAGGGAGTTCAACTCGCGGGTAATGGCTAGTGATGTTGTGGAATGAACCATCGCAAATTATCAGGAACATCTGACCCAAGAACGGGCCGGCCAAGGTCCTGACGGGGCTTCCCAAACTAGAGGTGGCGAATGAGGAGGCATATGGTAATGTTCTTGGCATCAAGGCCTGGCCACCAGATGTAACCTCTCGCTAGAGTCTATGGAGCCCCTATGGTGGCCCCTATGGAGAAGGGAGAGCACCTTTTCCCTCAGGGGCTGTGGTATACAAACCTGGCATCCTCAGAAGGCAACCCTGGCAACAGAAAATTCAGCCTTACATCTGAAAAATGGGGCAAGATTCAAGGTGGGTGTTGTTGGGGGCCATCCTTGGAGGACCCATTGTACTATGGTGTCTAGAACTGGGTCACGATGGGTTTCCTAAGCTATGTCAGAGATGGACATTGCTAAAAGGCTGTCAGCAATTGCTAAGACAGAAGAAGCCAGGGTGGGATCGCTGAGTAATTCCGGCAACAGACACCAGCTAAGGCCGTCTGTGTGGGTGATGTGGCAACCTGGTCGGTAGAGCAAATGGTAGGAGTAGTTGGCCAAAAGAATGATCCAATGGGACATTCGTGGAGATAGAACTACCAGACTTTGGCGATCATCGGAGAGGAGTCCCAAAATGGGCTGGTGATCAGTCACGAGATCAAAAGTCCAGCTGTAAAGATAATCATGAAATCAGCGGACCCCAGCTATTAAAGCCAGAGTCTCCCAGTCTACATGGCCAAAATTCCTTTTGGCCTTGGCTAAGGTCCTGGAAAAAAATGCAAGAGGAATCTACAATCCATTTGGGAATTTATTACTGAGTACTGCCCCCACCCCATAGGGGGATGCATCACAGGTTAAGACCAGCAGCAGACCAGGAGAGTATTGAGCTAGGACAGTGTTGGAGGTAAGTATATCCTTTATGGCAGTGGTTCTCAACCTAGGGATTGGGAGCCCTTTTGGGGTCGAATGACCATTTCACAGGGGTCGCCTAAGATCATGAGAAAATACAAGTTTCCCATGGTGTTAGGAACTAAAGCTTCTATTTTGGTGCCTTGGAACATTTAATATTTAATATCTACATGAAACCGTTGGGTGAGATCATCCAAGGGCATGGGGTGAGGTATCATCAGTACGCTGATGATACCCAGTTGTACATCTCCACCCCATGTCCAGTCAACGAAGCAGTGGAAGTGATGTGCTGGTGCCTGGAGGCTTTTGGGGTCTGGATGGGTGTCAACAGACTCAAACTCAACCCTGATAAGACGGAGTGGCTGTGGGTTTTGCCTCCCAGGGACAATTCTATCTGTCCGTCCATCACTCTGGTAGGGGAGTCATTGACCCCCTCAGAGAGGGTCCACAACTTGGGCATCCTCCTCGATCCATAGCTCACATTAGAGAAACATCTTTCAACTGTGGCGAGGGGGACGTTTGCCCAGGTTCGCTTGGTGCACCAGTTGCGGTCCTATCTGGACCGGGAGTCACTACTCACAGCCACTCATGCACTCATCACCTCGAGGCTCGACTACTGTAATGCTCTCTACATGGGGTTACCTTTGAAAAGTGTTCGGGAACTTCAGATCATGCAAAATGCAGCTGCGAGAGCAATCATGGGCTTCCCCAAATATGCCCATGTTACACCAACACTCCGTAGTCTGCATTGGTTGCTGATCAGTTTCCGGTCACAATTCAAAGTGCTGGTCATGACCTATAAAGCCCTTCATGGCACCGGACCAGATTATCTCCGGGACCGCCTTCTGCCGCACGAATCCCAGTGACCAGTTAGGTCCCACAGAGTGGGCCTTCTCTGACTAAACAATGTCATTTGGCAGGACCCAGGGGAAGAGCCTTCTCTGTGGCGGCCCTGGCCCTCTGGAACCAACTCCCCCCAGAGATTAGAATTGCCCCCTCCCTCCTCGCCTTTCATAAGCTCTTTAAAACCCACCTCTGCCGTCAGGCATGGGGAAACTGAGATGTTCTTTCTCCTAGGCCTTTACAATTTATGCATGGTATGTTTGTATGTATGTTTGGTTTTATAATAAGGGGTTTTTAGTTGTTTTAGTATTGGATTGTTACATGATGTTTTTATCATTGTTGTTAGCCAACCCGAGTCCATGGAGAGGGGTGGCATACAAATCCAACCAACCAACCAACCAACAAACAAACAAACAAACAAACAAACAAACAAACAAACAAACAAACAAATAAACAAATAAATAAAACATATTTTTATAATCCAACCAATCAGGTGTTTACAGTAGGTGTGTTCCTCTGACCTTCCTACCAATCACCTTAAAGCTCTGTGGGGAGAATTGCTGCTAGACGTATGGTTGAGGGCCACCACAACATGAGGAACTGTATTCAGGGGTCGCGGCACTAGAAAGGTTGAGAACCACTGCTTTATGGCCATAAAAGCGCCCACCTCCCATGGACCCCAGACCCATTTCTTGTTCTTGTCTAGGAGGCAGTGGAGAGGCTCAGCCAGGGATGCCTTGTGCGGAATAAAGACTACGTAAAAATTAAGCAATCCAAGGAGTGCTTGTAATTCCGTTTTAGAATGTGGGGCAGGAGCATTCCGGATGGCCGATGTTTTCCCAGGAGTAGGGTGGATACCAGCCGCATCAACGACAAATCCTAGAAATTCTACCCTCGGCACCCAGAAAACACATTTGTGCACCTTGATTTTGAGGCCAGCCTCCTGGAACTTTGACAGAACATTTTGCACCCTGGTGAGGAGTTTGGACTCAGAGTGGGCGGAGACAAGGACATCATCGAAGTATGGCACCGTTCCAGGAATTCCATAGAGTAGCTGCTCCATAAGGCCCTGAAAAATACCCGGGCCGTAGAGACCCCAAACTGTAAATTATGACACTTAAACACCCCCTTGTGAGTAATGATGGCCTGAACATCAGCAGTACCAGGTCAACTGGGAGATGTTGATATGCCTTGGAGAGGTCCAATTTTGCGAATATGGAACTATCTCCCAGCGAATGCAACAGATATTGCACCACGGAAACCGAATGT
Organism: Erythrolamprus reginae; assembly: GCF_031021105.1. NCBI lineage: Eukaryota > Metazoa > Chordata > Lepidosauria > Squamata > Dipsadidae > Erythrolamprus > Erythrolamprus reginae. Next base: position 32,408,936 of record NC_091955.1, on the reverse strand, counting down.
GAGTGGTGGGACAAGGTCTTATTAATAGAACATTCATAATTCCTGCATATCCTTATTCCCCCATCTGCTTTAATAGCCGTAACAATCGTGTTCTCCCATGTAGCCTGGTCAATGGGCTCCATCACCCCCTTGGCTATCTAGCAGTCAAGTTCAGCATCAACCTTCAGATGCAGCGCCAATGGAACCTGGCAAGACTGAAGCTGGATAGGAGGCACCATGGGGTCCAGGCTAAAGGACACAGGGGACCCTTTGTAGCAACCCAATTTGCCATCAAAAACATCAGGGAATTGGGCAGCCAGCTTAGAGAATGGCCTCCCCTCCTCTGGCTATAAGGTTAACCCCCAACATCAAAAGACCCAGAGAGTTAAACCAATCCAAACATAACAAGTTAGTGAAAGAACCATCAACAACAATTAGAGGCAGACGGCTACAAAAGGACTTGAAACGGACAGGGAAACAACCCTGACCTACGACAGGAATCAACACGCCCTGATAGTCATGCACGTTCAGTGGGCAAGATTGCAAACAGCCTTTGGAAAGGCAAGGAAAACAATGTTTGATGGTGGCCCATGGTAGTAATGAATTGGCGGAGCCAGTGTCCACTTGCATTGAACACAAGGAAAACAGGCCAAGGAAAACAGGCCAAGGAAAACAGGAGCAATAGTGTTCTGGATGATAGTCAATGACGATGGAGAAGCAGAGTAGACGGTGTTGCATTGATAGCATCAGGAGCTGGAATCCCTTGAAGACAGCCGGGAGACACTGGAGAATTGATCTCACGAGAACGAATAAGGTGTCAAAGGCAGGCAACGGAGGCAGCAGACATGGGCAATATGGTCTCTTCCCCCACAGTGGAGGCAAAGTGCATCCTTAAAAGGACAAGCGGCACATAAATGATCCCCGCCACAACCCCTGCAAGGTGACGGGGCAAGCAAAAACGATTAGGGGGGCCTTCATGGGATCAGGCAGTTGAAAGACGGCAAAACTCCTCCTCCAGTGCCAGGGCTTTTTCAAGATCCTGAGGCAAGGAAGAAATCTGCTGGTCGAGGCTTGATGCTGTAGCATTTACAGATGCATCCATAGCTGCCAATGACTTGGTGGACATTTCAAAAGCCCATGCCTCCGATAAGGTGGCTTTAAACGTGAGGACTTGAATGGCCAATAGGCGTCGCTTAAGGCAGCCGTCCTTAACACCAAATATCAATCTGTCAAGTAGATAATCGTCAAGAGTATCAAATTCGCAGTACAGAGCAGCAGAGCGCTGCAACAAATTTGTTGATAGATTCACCCTTGATCTGGTCACAGTGAAAAACCTTGTAATGGCAAGCACAGCGGGAAGGGGCGGGAGCGTAATGGTCCTGCAGGGTGAATAGAAATTCAGGCCACAGCACATCATGGATGGATGTAGGGGCAAACATGGCCCGTGCCATTTCAAACATTTCGGTTCCACAAAACCCTAGAAAGTAGGAATGCTTACGATCCCCAGAAATTTCAGTGTAACCGTTTGAAATGAGGAAACAGTCAAGCCTCGCAACGTAAGAGTCCCAAGTCTCGCCCTGGGGGTTGAATGGGGGAAAGGTCAATTGGGTTGACATAGCGACTCATGAAGTGCTGTCCACAGGCAGAGAATAGACATGACATGGGGAATGGAATCCTCGTCACCAGTATTAGGTCGGAGGCTGGGTCAGTGTAGAACGTAACTTTATTGAACATTAACAGGAGGACTTCAGAACAAATTAGGTAACCTTACAATGGAATACAGTGATCCCCCGATCATTGCGAGGGTTCCGTTCCAGGACCCCCCGCAACGAGCGGGTTTTAGTGAAGTAGCGCTGCGGAAGTAAAAACACCATCTGCGCATGCGCAGATGGTGTTTTTACTTCCGCAGCGCTAGCGAGGAGCCGAAGATTGGGGGCCACACGGCTGTTTTAAAACGTCGCCGCCGGCATGGGGGGCTTGCCAGCACCCCCCGGACCCCCAACCCGGGTTTGGGGGGCTGCTAGGAAGCCCCCCATGCTGGCGGCGACGTTTTAAAACAGCTGCGCGGCTTCCCAACTGAGTCCCGAAGACAAACGTCAAAGGCGAACTTCCGCGTTTGTCTTCGGGACTCATTGGGAAGCTGCGCGGCTGTTTTAAAACGTCGCCGCCGGCATGGGGGGCTTCCTAGCAGCCCCCCAAACCCGGGTTGGGGGTCCGGGGGGTGCTGGCAAGCCCCCCATGCCGGCGGCGACGTTTTAAAACAGCCGCGCGGCTCACAATCTTCGGCTCCTCGCTAGCGGGCAGGCAGGCGGCGGACAAGCCGTTCGCTGGCGCTGCTCGCTCGCGCTTCCCAGCTGACTCCTGAAGCGAATTCGCTTCAGGACTCAGCTGGGAAGCGGCGAGAATGAACGGCGTGGGCGGGTGATGCGCGAGCGGGCGGCGGACAAGCCGTTCGCTCGCGCTCGCTCTCGCCTCTTCCCAGCTGAGTCCTGAAGCAAATTCGCTTCAGGAGTCAGCTGGGAAGCGGCGAGAATAAACGGCGTGGGTGGGCGATGCGCGAGCGGGCGGCGGACAAGCCGTTCGCTCGCGCTCGCTCTCGCCGCTTCCCAGCTGAGTCCTGAAGCGAATTCGCTTCAGGACTCAGCTGGGAAGCGGCGAGAATGAACGGCGTGGGCGGGCGAAGGGCGGGCGGCAGCAAGGAGTTTGCGTGGGCGGTGGGGAAACTCCTTGCTGATGCCCGCCGCTCGCCCACCCGCCAGCAAGAGGGGGAAGACCTAGGGAAGCCGCCCAGCAGCTGATCTGCCCGGCGCCATCTACGCATGCGTGCCCATAGAAAAAAGGGCACGCATGCGCAGATGGTGTTTTGACTTCCGGGTTGAAAAATTGCAAATTAGCCTGTTCGCAATGGTCGGGAACGCAATAACCGGGGGATCACTGTAATAGGATGTTTATACCCCGACTAACAAACATCCAACCAATAGGAGTATAGCGAATCTCCAACCAAAACATATTAACTTTCCCCCAGGCACAACCAATAGAACAGCAATACCCAATCACTGGGCAGAACATAACAATAAATTCAAAATGTCCATGTATCTAAGCAACCTTTTGTGTATTGCTCCAAGGCCTCCTATTATTATTGGTACAGCCATTGCTTTCTTCCTCCACAATTGCTCAACATCAATTTGTAGACATGGTATTTAATTATTATTTTCTAGTTGTTTCTCTTCAATTTGTGCATCACATGGTATTGCAATATTAATGAACCAGACTTTTTTCTTTTCTACACTAATAATGTCATACATGTTGGGAACAAGATGTCTGTCTATTTGGATTCAAAAGTCCCATAGCATCTTGACTTACTCATTTTCAAGAACTTTGTCAATTTGATGTTCCCAGTAATTTTTGTTCCATTTGAACTCTGACAAAGCTTTTGATAGATGATTTTGGCAACTTGATCGTGGCATTGTAGATAATTATTTTGTGAGATTTTTCTGTAGCTACTATCAAGCTGATCCAGTATTTCATCTTACTCAATGAATAAGCAACATTTGCTGTTGTTATTGACACATTTTTAAAAGTTCATGGAATTGGTCTGCAGGACTTGTTCTTGGGCAGCCAAAATGAAGCCTTCAGGTTTTTTTCTTCAGCGCCCGTGATCTCAACAATCTCCACGTTAGCTTTGTAGCTTTCCTTCAACATCCTTCAGGTATTGACTGTGCATAGGCTTCTTCTTTTTTAGTTAGAGGTTTTGCTTATTCACCACCTCCACTAGAGGCTCTTTTGCTTTTTTTTTTTTATGTAGTCATTTAAGCTGTATTTTTCCACTCCCAGGGTTGGTTTCACCTGTAAGAGTCCCCAGCCACCCTGAGATCTGGGCAAGTACAATTGATCAATATCACTTTTCAGGTGCAGATCATGGTGCATTGTCATTAGTTTTCTTGTCTTTTGATCCAAGTTATTAAGTTCTAGCTGAGTCCAATCAATTATTCCAGCTGAGTATTGTATTACAGGCACTGCTCAGGTGTTAATTGCCTTTATGATATTCACCCCCCCCCAAATGCAGTTAACACCTGGGCAGTTGTTGTTATTGTTGCTGTTGTTGTTATTGTTGTTGTTATTGTTAAACCTTATCACTAAGCAAGTAGCTGACCATTTCCAAGAAAGACCATCTCTAAAGAGGGAGAAAAAAGTTTCCCCTCTGACTGTAATACCCAACATAACCATTCCTTTTTTTAAAAAAAAAAAATTTTTAAATATTTTTTATTAAATTGCAAAGACAGACAAAACATACATTACATGTAACATTTAGTGGAGCAACAATCGCTCCTCTCAAAGTAGAAGTCATATTTATATTTATAATAAGTAAAAAATAAAAAAATAAAAATAAACTAACTTTATCATTATTTATAAAATACTTAGATATATCAATTGTAAGATAATAAGTAAAAACACATCTAAAACATTTAAAAATATATAGAAATTTTAAAATTATAACTTGAAATGAACTATGAAGAAAAAAAGAGAGAAATGGTAGAAGAGGAAAGAAGGAATTTATCTTTATATTGTTAATAATCACTGTCTAATACAATATAACTACTAGGTACAAATATATTTAAAATAGTGTAAAAATAAGGTTATCTCTGTTTCTTTGTATCCCACCAGGTATATACCTTTTGCCAAACCTCATAAAATTCTGATTCTTCTTGAAGAATTAACCATTCCTTATTATTATATTTAATTTTGCAAAAGTACATCATTTCATGCTACAAATTAAGAATAACACATACTGTAAGTTGATTCTAAGTGGCTTAAATAACATTCCAATTGCAAAAGTTATGATAAATACTTTATTGGTCTCTATCCCTTCTGTTTCACTGATTAGGATTTTACCTTAATAGTTTTATCTATCAGGATTGTTCCTCTCACTTTTCCCCCCTATTCTTTTCTCTTTGTGCTTTTCTTTGTCCTTTTTCCTGTATACTAACTTTTCCTCATACCATATCAGACAATATGGTACCCTCTTCTCAGATCTAGACATGTTTTTCCTTTAGATCTACTTCATAAACCATCCAAGTTAGTTGCTTTTGTAATTACAAATTCCAGAAAACATGCTGGAATGTGCCAGTGATATGTATGAAAGCTCTCCCAGCACCCAGATAATGACTGAAACACCTGTTATGTATCACTCCTGGAACTGCAGCAGATAAGTTTCCCTCATCTCCACTATTTGTTTAATAAGATGTAATATTGTTTCTTTTATAAAATAATAGAGACTCAAATATCTTTCTCGAGCAAGATTAACATCATAGTTAGACTCTATCCATTTTCAAATGGAGAAAATGACCTACCATTATGTGGAAAGCAGATTTTTGGGGCAGGAAATGTACAAACCATTGTTCCATCACAGTATAATCAAAATGGACACAATACTGGTGCTATGGGGTAATACAGTAATGCAAATGTTTTTAAAAGCAGGTGGTTATTATTGATATTGGCAATACAATTTGTAGAATCCTATATTCAGTAAAGCAATGTTTCAAGAGGATAGAAGGCTATTGGCTAAAGTTAAGCACATTGTGATATGTTACACTGTGTGACATGCCCTAGAGCAATGTCAACCTGTGTTACTCTGGTAAAGAGATACTGCTCTTTTATCACTTGGGATGAAATTTTGTGCCATCTTAGACTAAAAACAGTGGGCAGTAAGCACTATGCAGCACTTAAACATTTTTATGTCGAGGTTATTATAATTTTTTTTTTAAAATATATCATTAACGGTATATAAGTGCTGAAACAGAGCCTTTTATTTAGAGAGATAGGAAATATATTTGAGGAAATAATAAAAAAGAGAAGGCTTGAAGAAAAACTGGGTCATATGAGTTTAAAATGTATTTACAATCAGCTGCATAGTTTTTATATCTATTTTACTGCAAACACATGCATACACATACAATTACCATTAGGTGCAAAAATATTCAGGAAAAAGTATAGTATATGGAGTGTGAAGAGACAATAGCACTTATTTGGTTTATGGAAATTAGACATATAGCAGAAAGGATCTTTAGTAATCTTCTTAGGTAGAAATGCTTAGTGGTAGAAGCCTAACTATTTATGCATTTTCAGGCATAGAATGGTCATTATCACTTCTCTATGGTTTTTATAAGCTTCTTGCTTAAATAGTACATTATGAAAATGAGCTACTACCATTGGAAGGTAGAATAAAATTATGGCTCTGTTCTGACCTTTAGTATGATTCTTTTGGGGCAGTGATACTCGATAAGAAACAGTCTTGAATTATTTCATTATGTGATATTATAAAAAGAACATTTTGTACCTAGCCATTCTGTCTAATGATCATTAATATTATTTCCTATTGATACATTTGTCAATGAATTTTATTAAAAGAGAAAAATGTGCACAATGAAAATAGTACTGTGTAGGTATAACTATCTCCTGATTTTAGAGAAAAATTACTGGTGCATGGTATGGAATGTAACCTTTGCTTATATTCTGCAGTAAAAAAGAATGGCTTAGAGAGATTTTTATGTAAATTAGTAATGCTCAGTGTTGGAAGCTTAATTGTACTTTTTATTGTTAGACAAGTCAATACTGCTTTAATACACATTTTATAAGCTCCTTGCTAAAGTTGTATATGAAAGGGATTAGTTCCCATAGATGAAAGGCATAATCTTAACAATGAGGCCACATAAGAAGAACGGTTGAAGTACTGATAAAGGATTTGTTGGCTCCAACACAGAGTAAGTCTTATTAGTCACCACTATTTGACCCACTGCTGCTTATTGTATGGGCTACTTATAGAAGGCTGAGCAACAGCATAGAGATTGTCTATATTGAGTTATAATTATGATGGTAAACAAATATGCCATATAGAAAATAATTTAAATAATGATTATAATGCAAATGCTTGTTTGCTTTGTGGTTCTTCCAAGTGGACAACAGGATGAGGTTCACTAATATAGTATGTACTAGAAACATTAGTTTCTAGTACATTCATTATCACAACTGGAAGGGCCGTTTCAGATAATGCCCACTTGCCCCACATAATTCTTCTGATTATACTTTTTCAGCTAAATTTACCTTCGTGTATGTTTTGCTTGTAATTTCTTCCTTTACAATTACACTCCTGATTACTGATTTTCTCTTGAGGTGACATGAGACAAAGGAAAGTTAGATTTTAATAGAAGAACTATAATAGGAGGGCAGGTAATCCTATAAAGCACAAAAATAGAGTGAAATAGAAAAATAGCTCATAAGAATTCCTGGTTGTTTTCTCAGCTGAGAGATTCAGATCAAGACAAAAGCTGATTGAATGGCAGTGGATATAATAATGGCCTTGGCATAAAAATTCATTTCGGTAAGTGCAGCCCATAAACTGTGGATGTATTCAAAGCATTGCTGAATGGTTAAGTCTTTATGTTGTTCTTCTGCCCTGCTGTGCTCTTATAGCATAACCATTTGCTAAGAGACTAGACGTAGGATTGCCAGGTCTAGCTGCAAAATTCTGGATGAGAGCTAAATGGCAGCAAATAGATACAGAAAACTCTTCACATTATTGCAGCTTAGATATATAACACAATTTAATTCATTTTCATGTTCCTATAATTGCAACAAAATTATGGCCATAATCTATTTTAAGTTCTGAGTGCCAGGCTCAGTGGTGGGATTCAAGCGGTTCATACCATTTTGGCCAAACCAGTTGTTAAATTGCTGGCTGGCCCAGTCCTGTCCAGCCACTACTTATTGGCCTCTCATGCCTTGCCTTGGTTGGTGCCTTCTTTCTTTCTTTCTTTCTTTCTTTCTTTCTTTCTTTCTTTCTTTCTTTCTTTCTTTCTTTCTTTCCTCCCTCCCTCCCTCCCTCCCTTCCTTCCTTCCTTCTTTCTGCTTGTTTGTTTGTTTGTTTATTTATTTATTTATTTATCTTCTATGCTGCCCAATCCCGAAGGACTTAGGGCGGCTTACAAAATAATATGATAAAATACAAAAGATACAAGCAATAAAAAGAAGTTGAATATAATCTCTAAAACTAACCCCATGATAAAAACCCATTTATATAAAAAACAGTCAAATCTTATACATACACACCATTCATAAAGTTTGGCCATGAAAGATGTACAATTCATGGCCCCCAGGCCTGCTGTCAAAGCCAGGTCTTCATGGCCTTACGGAAGGCCAGCAGGATGGGAGCAGTACAGGGAGGTAGTTGGTTCCATAGAGCCAGGGCAGCCGCAGAGAAGGCCCTCCCTATGATCCCGCCCACCTGCATTGTTTAGTCGATGGGACCTGGAGGAGGTCAACTCTGTGTACTCTTATTGGTCTCTGGGAGATATGTGACAGGAGGCGGTCCCATAAATAGTTCTGCTCCTGAGCCATATAGGGCTTTATAGGTAATAACCAACACCTTGAATTGTGGCCGGGGAGCAATAGGAAGCCAGTGCAGCTTGCAGAGCACAGGTGATATAGGGGTATACCGAGGTATACCAATGACATCTCTCGCGTTTGTATTCTGGACTATTTACAGTCTCCAAACACTTTTCAAGGGTAGCCCATGTAGAGCGTGTTGCAATAGTCGAGATGGGAGGTGATGAGGGCCTGAGTGACTGTGCGCAGAGCCTCCTGGTCCAAATAGGGCCAGAAGCTTTGAACCAGGCGACCCTGGGCAAAGATATCCCTGGCCATAGCCGAAAATTGATGGTCAAGACTCAGCTGTGGATCCTGGAGGACACCCAAGTCGCAGACCCTATCTGAGGGGGACAATGTTCCCCCCCCCCAGAACAATGGACGGACAGATCAAAGAGTCCTTGAGAGGAAATGCCCACAGCCTCTTGGTCTTGTCTCGGTTGAGCTTAAGCCTGTTGGCCTCCATCCAGATCCTTACAGCTTCCAAGCACTGGCACATCACATCACATCACATCCACCGCTTCACTAAATTGGCATGGGGTGGAAATGTATAACTGGTACTGTTCCTACAACTAAAGTGTACTGATGATACTACAGCCTGCCAAAGCTATTAATCTGGCCTGTACAGCACCATGAGGCTGCCCCGCCCACATCGCCCTGCCCACCTGCTGGCCCCTGGAAGGTGATGACAACAGCGGGGGAGGGAAATATGTTCCAGGCCCACCACGCTAGGCTGAAAGGCTGTCTCGGATATAATGGTGGACATGGTGAAGCTCAGCTGCCTTTTGTTACTCTGGGCTGGGCAGCAGTTCATTTCCAGGCTGGCCGTGACCTGATCACTGCCTATTCTTCCCTTTCTCCCATGGCTGGTGGCATAGAGGAAGGCAAGCCACTGCTGCTTACTCTGCAGCCCACATCTTATCCCCAGCCCAGACTCTCTGCATCTTCTGGGCCTCATCTGCCTCACTCCTCTGCCAGCTGGCTTTCCTCACCAGCCTGTAGCCTTTGGCCAAGTGTGGGCCTTACTTTCATGGGCAGCCATACTGAGCAAAACATTCAATCCCCATGGGCTGGAACTGGAAGGTAAAGCCAACAGCAGGGCTTCCATAGTGCCTTTGGGCATCTTGACACATGCTCTTCCTACCCTCCACCTTGAGCCCTGTATCCAGGCCGTGACCGGGAGATGTGTTGTCAAGTGCAGCACTGTTCTCTGAGGGAGGTTCCCACCCACTGGCCAGACTGCCCCGGACTGCATCACCTTGCACCCATCCTTAGCCTCCTCCCACTCGGCTGCTAGCTTTTGGATGCAGCAGAGGTTGCTGGTTGGAGTGAGGGGAACTGCAGTGCTGGGCTTCCATGGTGGGAGTGCCAAGGAATAGCTAGAATTTGAAGAAAAGTCTGCACGACTGTGGCAGAAAGAAGCGGAGCAACATCCGGCAGCTTGGATGAAAAGGCATGTGTGAGGAGGTGGCTGCTTTCACTGGTAACTGAGCCACTGCATCAATTGAAGTAAGACACCAATTGGTGTGGTGGGCTCATTACCATTTAGAGCAGTTTCCACCTCACTTACGCTGTCTCATCCAAGCTGCCGTGTGTTGCTCCAGTTTTTTCCACCACAGCCGCACAGCCTTTTCTTCCAATTCTAGCTATGCCTTGATACTTGCCACTGGAACGTTGCAGGAAAAACAAGTCTATTGGTTCAAGGAAATAGAGACCACATGGAGGTGGAATAACTCAGGTTTATTGCATGCAAGGTTCAGAAGTGAGAAAAGAAAATCCAAACAACCATTAACACTTTCAATTACATTCTTATACCTTTTCGGAAAAGTAGGACAAACAAGCGTGTTATTGCATGATATGGGTTACATGTTCGTACACATACAAAAAGGGGTAAGTAAAAAAGTAAAATCAACAGAAAATATGATTCTTCGGAGAGGGGCGGCATACAAATCTAAGTAATAAATAAATAAATAATAAATAAATGATTACACAGTGGAATAATGACAAGGTAAGGATAAATGCAGCATATATGTGATTCAAGATTCTTGATAGTTATATATATCGATATATATACTTTAGCATTCAGAAGTTTCTTCCCAATTCCTAATGCGTGTATATTTCCATAGGCAAGTTGCTCAATGAACAGATAAAGAAAAAGAGGAAGTAGAGAAAAGTACAAACTATGCAGTTATGATCTTTTGCAATGTAGAACTACTGATTAGAAACATTAGTAAAATTTAAAGATTAAAAAATTTAACATTATAAAGGCATTTTAGATATATGGGATTTTTATTAAAACACTCTTAAGATATATAGGAAAAATGCATATCTTGGGGCGTCTTCCTCAGTAAGAACCCAACACTGTGGGTCCAGTAGTCTCTGCTTGCATCAAGAAGCCAGCAGCTGGGTGGGAGGAGGCCAAGAATGGGCGCAAAGTGATGCACCACTTCTGGGCCAGTTTGGGCAGAGACTGGAGGCAGAGAACTACAGCAGAGCCTTGCAGCTTTTATCTTATTTTACCTCCCCGTAGTGTTCTGTTTTTCAAAACTCCAGGGCCAAGCCAGGCAGCAATTCCCAGGGAGATGCCTGTATCAAGAAGCTTCAGGCTGTATCACATGGCTTGCATAAACCTCTGCTGTCTCTTTCAAAATGTCTACCTGGCACTTCCCTTGGGTGCCCAGGACTGGCAAGCAACTCTTCCAAGAACTGTGGGGAGGGGAGGCAGGCACACTGGTGGAGATGGGCTTTGGTTACTCATTCTGCTGCAACCCTAAATGCCTTGGTTGCTGTTTACAGGTGCTCTCTCCGCCAGGGAACCAAAGTCGTGAAATGCTGTCTTCTGCTGGCCATGCGTCCCTGGGCAGAGCTCCAGACAGAAAGGCTTACTTTGGCCTTAGGCTGGAGCAATGGCATGAAGGGAAACCGCATGACCAGAGGCTTGGCTACTGCAACCTGCAAGAAGATCTTCACCACCAGTAGCATAACTGGCCAGCCCACCCTGGAGGCGGGTGAGGCAGGGGAGAGGGCATCAGCCTGGGGGCAGAACAAATGAGGGACCTGTGAAGCAGCTGCCAAAGAGCCCTCTTAGAACATGGCTGCTTCCCCGGAAAAAGTGGTACAGCTACTGATAATTAGGGAAGTTGAGTACCAAAGGACCAGCTCCTCATATTGTGGCTGCTTCAATGAATATGAGAAGCCCAGCCAATGTTTTGAGCACAGTTAACATCTCCAGTCCAATAAGTTCTCCATTAACACTCACCACTCCTGTCAATTTACCAACGCCAGTTACTGCACCAGTGAACATCACACATCCAGTCACTGTCAACTCACCAATGAATCTCCCAACACCAGTGATATTAGCTGGCTCTTTATATATAGTCATGAGACCTATGGAAAGCATTCGTTTCCTTCTCCAGGCAGGAAAAGGGGGTTGCTGTGTATTGTTTAATGGACTGCTAAATTGGCAAAATGAACTGCTAAATTGGCTAGACCCATCCAGTCACATGACCACGTAGCCATACCTACAAAACCTGTTGTTAAATTATTTGAATCCCAAGGCCCTTGGTGTATAGTCATGCTAGCCTCATGACTTAGAATAATGCTGGCTGCCTCAGTTAAGAAACATAAATGAGCATTGCCCCCTAGAGTTGGAAACAACTGCACAGGCGAAATCTTTATAGCTAATTTGTTTGTTGTGGGGAAGGATCCCAGCCAGCATGGTTATGTCAGGTTACTTTCAGAGGTCTCATTAGATATAAATAACTAGAAGGGTGAGTTGTAAGTTCTACAGACTTAATTGCAATTTCTGCTTAAATGCACGAAAGATTCTGTGTTCACCCTTCCGAAATAAGCTCATAATCGGTTGGTTGATTAAGGCAAAAAAAATTGTGTCAAATGTTATTAGGATAGATAAACCAACTTTTGGTTCTTATATGGAAAATGTTTGGCCAATGTGAGTAATTCCATTGTTTTTAATTTAAAACGTATCCTTCCTTATATATACTGTACATTTTGTAAAATGAGAATGCTGCATACAAATCACTTCTGATCTGGATCCACAGATGCACCTGGGCCTTGACAAGCTAAACTGATAACTTTGTTTTTGATTTTCTGGATGATATTGCTTGATCATATTTATCAAGGAAAGTTTAGCAAGACTTTTAGTGCCATGGATATGTGATAAAGTTGTAATCGCACAGTACCACTTATTCCAACCCTGTGAATAGATTAACTAGGAAAAAGTGAAGCTCTTTGCCTCTAACTTATCAGGGCTGAACTTGTCAAACACTTTAAATCTAGATTTCCAAGTTCAAATCCTGGAAATTCTGATTTTTGAAACAGAATTAAGCTATTAATATGAATATCTGAATCATTGGAAAATCCTATTCTACGAAATTATGCTTTAAAACTGAACAAATGTATTTAATCTAGCATAAAACATATATGGCAGAAATATCTCCATTCTAGTGAGATAGAACATTTCTGTTGATCAGAGACTCAATTTTAGATATTTATTTAACATATTTATATAATGCATCCTACAGTTTACACTATTGAAACAATTTATAGCCATTTAATTATATTAATTAATTCAATTTATTGCATTTTTCAAGGTTACCCATTCCAGAAAATTCAAGGTGGCTATAGAATAAATGGCTTCTTGAGAACAATCCATAGAAGTGAAGTCTTGGAGAATACCGGGTACTCTTTCTTACCAGTGACATGACACTATTTCTAACTATACAAAAGCTTCTTAGGGATATACTGCCCTCACATGGAGCTCTAACTTCTGTTTTCCAACTCTGTGTAACAGGAGATAAACCATTAGATTCTACAGCAGGCATTGTGCTTCCGTGGGTTATTTCATTTGTTCTTTCTTAGAATTTTTCCCCTTCTGAAATGCTGCTTCAACTTGTTTCAGGAAGAGTTTGTGCATTTTGTAAGTATTCATCCTTATAACTGCCCTGAGTGTGTAGAGAAATAGTCAGTATAAAACTTTAATAAATTTAAAATAAAGTGGTCTGAGTGGCTATCCTCCTTCTTTGTGGCTTTTGGTTATATGTAGTCTAGAGAGAATCAGGCCCCTATTAAAACAATGCCTTAAAAGAACAGAATAGAATTATTTATTGACCAAGTGTGACACACATGGAATTTGTCTTTGGTGCATAGGCTCTCAGTGTACATAAAAAGACAAGATACATTTGTCAAGAATCATGAGGCACAACACTTAATGATTGTCATGGGGTACAAATAAACAATTAGGAAACCATCAATATTAATATAAATTGTAAGGATACAAGCAACAAGTTACTGTCATACAATCATAAGTGGGAGGAGATGGGTGATAACAAACTTATTTGTGAGAAAGAATATGCCGAAGAGAGTGAGGCACCTTAAGGCCAAGGCAACATGGGTGGGAAAATATATTTAATGTCACAAAGTAATGGATTCCTTTTTCATGTATATATCATTGATAACTGAATCCTTTGCCCAGTATAACTGAAAACCAAATAAGATAAGAAATCAAGTATGTTTTAAAAATGGTACATTCCTACTTGTTTGTTTTAAAGAGATTTCTCCCTACATACACCATAATTCAATTTTCTTTGTTTCTGGATACTCTATAAGTTGCATTACTGTATCATTATTTTTAAATCCATGTAGGAGAAAAGGAAATATCTAAGGTGCTGTGTACAGAAAGAATTATTCTGTATTTCCAGGACATCCTACATTTAAAAATGTAGTTCTCAAATCTTACTTGCAGCTAGGTATAATTATGTCATTATGCACTAAGGTTAATGTGTCATCTTAATCTGAATACTGCATTAAATATGTTAAGCAGTCGTAATATTTTTTTAATGTGCTTTGCTAGCATGCCTTAAACAGACTGCTTCCATTTTCTGTTTTTATTAGTTTTTCCCCCCAACTTTTGTTTTAATTGTACAAAAACCTGCTGCCAACTCCATTGAAGTATTCCTCTATAAACTGGATAGTTACAGAATAATGGGCAATGGTTCTTTAGTTGACAACATATGTTGATCTGAAAGATTAGGGCAGACTGTACTCCAATGATTAAAAAAAAACTCTCAGGGAAAAATGGCACATAGAAATGAACAGCTCATAAATGTGGAAGTCTTTCTATAATGTTGGTCACTAGAGACATGTCAATAGACTGAACCATATTGGTTCTGGCAGTCTTTCTAGTGGGACAATATTTTCCTTCAAGTGCTGTCTTTTCTCTTTTTTTCAGTGTCAGCCTGAAGGCCCTAAGACAGCATATGTTCACTTCATGTCATAGAGATATTGTTTTTGGTATTGTAAATACATTACCACATTGAGCTTTTTTGTAAAACAGATGGTACATATTAAAGTCTCTGTTTCTTAGATGATTTCTGCGACAATTGCACTGCATTCCTCACATTGACAAAAACATCATCAGTACCCCCCAGCAGAGGACTAGATTATATCAGAGTAGTAAATGAAGACCCACAGGAGAAAGAACTATAGATGTTAGTGTTCCCTTTTAGGAAACAGAAAGGCAGTACTAATCAATTAGAGAAGATGCTTTTTTGCACATTAATCCAGTAGTCTTGAAAAACAATATATTTAACTAGAATATGCCAAACAATAATAATAATAATAATGAATTCAATTTCAGAATACCATGCTCACAGTCTATTAGACTACAGTCCATACATTCCATATTCTGGGGGGGGGGGGTGTATGAGGAGGAAAAGCACCTCTGGTGTAGGAGCATGCCATGTCCTTTTACAGCAGCTCATTTTAGGACAGTTTTTAGGGCAGCTTTGGTCCCCACATGTCACTCACCTCTCACCTAGTAGCTGTAGCATGCACAGCAGCTACACCCCAGGCAACAGCTTTGACAGGTTGGCCAAACCAGGTTGAGAGCAATGTTCCCTCTAATTTTTTTTCAGTGTGGGCGGAAAAGTATAGTGTCTGAGCGGCAGTCCCTTCGGGACTGTGCGGCATAAAAGTATGTATGTGTGTGTAAGTAAGTAAGTAAGTAAGTAAGTAAGTAAGTAAGTAAGTAAGTAAGTAAGTAAGTAAGTAAGTAAACAAATAAACAAATAAACAAATAAACAAATAAACAAGGGAAAAAAGGGCTGGGGTTTGGGTGCTTTTTACCATATGTTTTGAATCAAGAGTAATTTCTCTCTCTGTTTCTCGCTCTTTCTTCTCATTCTCTGCATCAATCATTTTCTCATTTTTCTTTTTTTCTCCCCTTTTTGTTCTCATTTATCTCTTTCTTTCTTCCTCTACTTTTCTCTCTCTCTCTCTTGCTTGCTTTCTCTCTCTCTTTCTCTCTCTTGCTTTCTTCCTTTCTCTCACTCTCTTTCTCTCTCACACTCTCTCTCGCTTTCTTTCTTTCTTTCTTTCTTTCTCTCTCTCTCTCTCTTTTGCTTTCTTTCTTTCTTTCTCTCTCTCTCTCTTTCTCTCTCTCTCTCTCTCTTTCTCTCTCTCTCTCTTTTTCTCACCCCCCTCTTGCTACCTGTTCAATGGTGGTAACAACGGCCATCTCTTACTCGTCTTCAGTGGCGGGGGCAGCCCCCAGCACAGCAGCAGGGGAGGAGGCAAAACTCGGGGACGAGTTCTGGGCCCGTCACCCCCAGCAGCCACATGGAATTGGGCAGCGAAGGGGACCCGGTGGTAGGGGGAAGATCCCAGCATGGCAGTGGGGGAGGAGGTGAAGCCAGCTGCTGGGGAAGCAGCGCACTTGAAAAGCGTGCCGCTTCCCTGGGTGCCGGACTTGACATCAGCCCAAAGCCCCCTCTGTCACCACCTCCCCCCTTCCATCCCAGAGCAGGCTGAGCCCCCCACCTTGCCTCCCTTGCAACCTGCCCCCCTCCTTCCTAACAGTAACAGCAGCAGCAGCACTCATCCCCCCCATTACTTGTCGACGTCATCGCTGCCTGGGCTCAGCAGCCAAAGGAAAGACTCAGGGAAAGGGCTGAAGTGCCTGATGGGCAGTGCCATCTTTTCCCGAATGGGCGGGGCCAAAGTGGAATAGGGAGTGCACAGTTTTTCAAATGAAGAAAAACCTTGTCGCTCCCTGCCCCCAACTCTGATGCCCAACTTGCGGGGGGTATTTTTGTGTGCATGCCCACGCGGGTGCACACTTAGAGGGAACATTGGTTGAGAGTAGCCATCGGATCATTGCCCTTCAGTGAGAAAGGGACTTGTCTATCCCAAGCATGTGAAGACAGATTCTGATGGACTGAATAGATGAAATCTACCAGAACAAGACCACAGTCGTGAAGAGAGTCTCTGCAAGCAATGTGGTATGCTAAGAGCAGGCAAGATGTCCAATTGTCTCGACTCTTGTCCTGTTATTGGAGCAAGATGGAATCTGGGAAGAGAGAGTGAGGCTGACTATGTGCACCTCTCCCTCACTTTAATCCTATTCACATGTAAGTCCTGATGTCAGCCCCAATTCCTGTGAAAAGTCATGTGGTGGTGGGTGAGCGATAAAGCAGCAGGTGTGGATAGTTGTAGCTGTAGACCTGCTGGGTGCTGTAGCTGTGGACCTGCACACAGGTGTCTAATTGTTGTCTCCTTGCTGATCAAAGCAACAGCTGAATTTGCCATATACCTAAGTGACTGAGCAACCCACTTTAGGACCACACTGCTCACCTCTGTAGTAGGTTTTGTGGTTAAAAATAATCTTGTCTGCAAACTTGCCAATTTTCCCAAGGGATTGAATGACTAACTCATGACATAGCATTCCACTACCAAGAGGAAAACAAGCTGCACTGATCAGTGCCCATACACTGGTAGGTGCTCATACATCTACAATTACAAAACCTGGATGAAGTAAAGGATGAGTTTTATGAAGATCTCAATGTCCTATTTTCATCCATGAAGCACACTGACAAGTTGATTCTATTTGGTTATTTTAACACGAGAGTAGGATCTAATCACTCTGCCAATGATGGCGTTATTGAAAAAAAAATGGAATTGGCAAATGTAACAGCAATGGCCAATTACTACTAAAGACATGAGGGGTTCACAATCTGATCATTACCAATACCATATTTCACTTGCCCATTCGCAAAAAGATGTCATGGATGGATCCACGCTCTAAGCACTGGCATCTTGTTGATTAAGTCATCATGTGGAGGAAAGACATACAGGATGCAAGGGTGACCAAAGCGATGTGAGTGCTGACTGTTGGATTGACCATAGAATCATCATCTCCAAATTAAGCTTTCACATCAAGCCAAAGAGACGTCCACAGGGAAACAAAGCTGTGGTGAAACAGATCAATGTCAGTAAACTGAGGAACCCCAACACAGCAGCTTCACTAGCAGAACATCTTGACAACCAATTCCCAGAGTTGCAATTAGAGGGAAGAGCTGAGAGGACTAGGAACACTTTCGGGATATTATGCACTCTTCTACACTAAAGCTTCTAGGATCCTCACACAGAAAACAGAAGGTTTGATAAAAATGATGTAGAGATCAAGGCCCTACTTGCTGAAAAGCACCACATTCATCATGCTTATCAGAATGACCCATCATCAACAACTAAGAAAAATGCCTTCAAGAACACTTGTAGGACCATACAGAGCACACTTCCCAAGATGCAGGACTCCTGATTGAGTACCAAAGCAGATGAAATTCAAAGGTTTGCTGATAGAAACAATGTTAAATGATTCTACGAAACTTTTGGATTCTTGTATGGACCTCAGCCCTTAGGGAGCTCCCCTCTACTGGACTCAGATGGTGCAACTCTCATCACTGAGAAGACTCTGATTCTACAGCAATGGGCTTCCAATCTGTATTGAACCTCCCAACTTCCATAAACAACAGATGATTGATAGAATGCACCAGGTGGATATCAACCACAGTCTGGACTCCACACTATCAAAGACTGAAACCCTACAGACCATCAGCCAGCTGTCCACTAGCAAGACCCCAGGATCTGATGCAATCCCAGAAGAGGTATATAAGGATGGCAGTGCAGGGTTTGTCAACAAACTCACTCAGCTGTCCCAGTCTTTCTGGAATCAGGGGATCCATTCCTCAGGAACTGAAAGATGCATCTATCGTACACCTCTACAAGAGGGAAGGAAATCAATAAGACTGTGATAATCATAGAGGAATATCACTGCTTTCCATCACAGGCAAGATCCATGCACGAGTCTTGCTGAACCATCTGATTGACCGCCTAGAATAGGGTTTATTACTGGAGGCACAGTGCGGTTTCCGCTAAGAGCATGGCACTGTGGACATGATCTTTGCAGCCCGACAGATCCAAGAGAAATGCCAAGAGCAGAATCATACACCACCCCTGTGGATCTCATAAGGCTTTTGACATTGTCAGTCATGAAGGTCTGTGGTGCATCATGTCAAAATTTGGGTGCCCTGATAATTTCATCCTGATAGTATGTCAGTTTACAATGGTACAATGGCCCATATTCAGGACAATGGAGAAGCTTTGGAGGTCTTTCCTG
Organism: Erythrolamprus reginae; assembly: GCF_031021105.1. Taxonomy (NCBI): domain Eukaryota; kingdom Metazoa; phylum Chordata; class Lepidosauria; order Squamata; family Dipsadidae; genus Erythrolamprus; species Erythrolamprus reginae. Next base: position 32,390,062 of record NC_091955.1, on the reverse strand, counting down.
TTACAAATGGTATTCAGCAAGGGTGTCTGTTGGCACCAACCTTGTTCAGCATAATGTTTTCAGCCATGATATCAGATGCCTTCCAGAACAGTTCCTTGGGAGTTAGCCTGAGATACCAGACTGATGGGAAACTGTTCAACCTGCGAAGACTCCAGGCTGTCACCAAAATAAAGGAAACTGGGCTATGTGATCTCCTCTTTGCTGATGACTGTGCCCTAAATGCTGGATCATTTAGAAAATATAAGCAGTGTGCAACAACTTTGGTCTCCCTGTCAACATAAAGACTGAAGTGATGCACCAGCCACCTCTGAAAGCCAAATACCAAGATCCCACCATCACAGTGAAGGGACAAAAGCTGCATGCAGTGGACCAATTTATATACTTTGGCAGCACCCTCTCCCATCCAGTAACAATTGACACTGAGGTCAACTGCAGAATCACCAAGGCAAGCTCTGCATTTGGCAGATTATTGACCAATGCGTGGGACCATTATGGAATAAGCCAGGCGTGGGCAATTAATTTTGCCATGGGGCCGCATGAGAAATTGGTATGGTTTTAGAGGGCCGGACTAATATAATTGACTCAATTCTACCCAATACTGTATAATTTCCTCCCTTCCTTTCTCCTCCCCTTTCCATTCCTTCTTTCCTTCCTTTCTTTTCCCCTGTTTCATGTCTTTCTTCCTTCCCTTTTCTTCCCTTTTCTTCCCTTCCCTTTTCTTCCCTCCCCTTCCTTCCCTTCCCTTCCTCTTTCTTCCCTTCCCTTCCCTTCCCTTCCTTTCCTTTCCTCCCCTCCCCTTTCCTTTCCTTTCCCATTCCATTCCTTTCCTCCTTTCCTTTTCTTTTCTAAGTGGAAGTTTCATATTTTATTGCAAATCATTCTGATTGTGGAAAAATGAAATATAAATTATTTTAATAAATAAGGAATGTCCTGTTATATTGCCAGCACACCTAAAGATGGGGTCCCAAAACTTGGGAACTTCAAGACTTGTGGACTTCAACTCCCATAATTCAACCCCCAGCTATGCTGGCTGGAGAATTCTGGGAGTTAAAGTCCACAAGTCTTAAAGTTGCCAAGTTTGAAGACTTCCGTTACAGAGCTTCTAATAAAAAAGAAAAACTTTTGTAGTATCATTTATCTTTCCCTCCCTCCCCCCTCTCTTTCTCTTCCCTCTTCTGCCTTCTTTTTCCCCTTACCAAAGCTTTATCCTGAGTGGCTTTTAACAGGTTTTTCCCCACCCCGGCTTTTGCAAGCTGCAGCACTCTTTTCTCTCGCATCTGTATGAACACTCTGCCCAAGCCCATGCAGGAAAACCTACAGGTGTTGCAAGCCACTCCAAACTCCGAACTCTTTTCCTGCTGACTTTTGACTTGGAGAACAAGCTGCCTGCTGGTCTTTCTCTCTTTCACACACACACACACACACACACACACACTTCCCAAAACCATGCAGGGAAACTTACCGGGTGTTCCAAGCCCCTCCCAACTCTTTTTCCTGCGTGGCTTTTAACAAGCTTCCCCACCCCCCACTGGCTTTTGCAAGCTGCAGCTCTTTTCTCTCGCGTCTGTATGAACACTCTGCCCAAGCCCATGCAGGGAAACTTATGGGTGTTACAAGCCACTCCAAATTCCGAACTTTTTTCCTGCATGGCTTTTGCCTTGGAGAACAAGCTGCCTGCAGGTCTCTCTCTCTCTCTTTCACACACACACACACACACACACACACTGCCCAAAACCATGCAGGGAAACTTACCAGGTGTTCCAAGCCCCTCCCAACTCTTTTTTCTGTGTGGCTTTCGCCTTGGAGAACAAGCTGCCTGCAGGTCTCTCCCCCCTCTCTTTATCAAGCAGCTCCAACAATCTCCAGCTGACATTTAAGCCGCCAGCTGCTAGGTAAAACTGAGACTCACAGATAGCTGGTGAGCCGGTTACATACAGTGGGCGGGCTGGATGCGGCCTGTGGGCCGTACTTTGCCCAGGTCTGGAATAAGCCTTGCTACAAAGCTCGAAGTCTATCTAGCTGTAGTGATGTATGCCAGTGAGACTTGAACTGTATACAGGAGACATGCTAAGCAATTGAACCACTTCCACATGACCTCCCTCCATAGAATTCTGAGGATCTGGTGGTAGGATAAGGTGCCAGACACAGAAGTCCTCTCCAGAGCAGGCCTACCATCAATTCACACTCTGCTGATGAAAGCCTAGTCACACTGGGCAGGGCATGTTGCAAGGATGCCAGACCATTGCATCCCTAAACAGCTCCTCTAGGGTAAAGGAAAGCGATCACATAAGAGACAAAGGAAATGATACAAATACATGTTGAATGCCTCCTTCAAGTCCCTTGATATCAAAGGAAACCCTGGCACAAGATCAATCAACATGGCACATGCTGAGCCACCATGGCTGCCAGACATCTGAGGACGGAAGAACAATCATAACAGAAGAGAAGCAAGCACTCCACAAAGCCAGAGCTGCAAATGCTGCAACATTGGTGCCAACACATGTTTGTCCAACATGTGACAAAACATTTTGTGCCCATACAGGCCTTAGTTGCAGACACATTGTGGACAGCCCACAACCTGTTAGATGTCAACACAATGGATGGACATTTTACCGTAGATATAATCAAAGTCAACTTATTGAGTGGATGTGGTGCTGCCTCCCAAGGACACTTCCATCTGTCTATCCATCATCCATGGGGGTGAACCTCTGACCCCTTCAGAGAGGATTTGCAACTTGGGTGTCCCCTTTGATCCACAGCTGACTTTGGACATCATCTTTCAGCTGTGGCGAGGGGGGGCATTTGCCCAGGTTCGCTGGTGCACCAGTTGTGGCCCTACTTGGACAGGGAGTCTCTACTAACAGTCATTCATGCCCTTATCACCTCGAGGCTCGACTACTGCAATGCTCTCTACATGGGGCTCCCTCTGAAGAGCTTTAAAAAACTGCAAATTGTGCAGAACGCAGCTGTACAAGCAGTCATGGGCTTGCCCAGACATGTACATATCTCTCCAATACTCTGTTGGCTGCCAATTGGTTTTAAGATGCAATTCAAAGTGTTGGTTATGACCTATAAAGCCCTACATAGCATCGGGCCAGAATACCTATGGGACTGGCTTCTGCCGCACAATCCCAGTGACCGGTCAGGTCCCACAGAGTTGGCCTTCTCCAGGTCCCGTCAGCTAGACAATGTCAGCTGGCGGGTCCTAGGGGAAGATCCTTCTCTGTGGGGGGCCCAGCCCTCTGGAATCAACTCCCCCCAGAGATTCATACTACCCCCACCCTCTTTGCTTTCCACAAGAGTCTTAAGACTCATTTGTGCCGCCAGGCTTGTGGCTATTAGATTCTTGTCCCCTGGCTGAAGAATGTGCTGAGAGAAAGTTGATTGAATGGGAATGACTGCTTTTTATGGCTTGGGTTTTTTAGATTTTAGATTTAATTAATTGGATCTAAAATGTTATACATTGTTTTATTATATCCTGTAAGCCAGCCCAAGTACTCGGAGAGGGGTGGCATAAAAATCAAACAAACAAATGAATAAACAAACAAACAAACAAACAAACAAACAAATAAATAAATAAATAAATAAATAATCTAAAATTGTATGCTATTATAATTGCATTTAGATCAATGAAACCATTCAATGCTAACATTACACAGTGTACCCCATAATAGAAAAGAGGATGATTACAACTCTCTCAGATTCAGATTTGGGTCTTCTGTAAGTTTTCTGTAATTTTAGAATTAATTTTTGTTTGAGATTTATGCTATAAAAATCATATTATCAATATGAACCACATTGACTTCAATTTCTATTCTTACATTTTCTATATTCTTTTTTATGAAGCAGGTAACTAGGAAACATTTGTAATCAAATGATACTTGTCATAATTTTTTAGTTAAATGTACATTCTTTTAGCATGCCACCATTATGAGACTCATAACAATACTTTACTTCAATTGTACTTACTGACAGTGAGAAATATTGTCAGTTGACTAATCAAAACACTTACCGGTCAGTGGTTAGCACGCCAGCCAGCATTTGCATCTTTCATCCCACATGGCTGGGTGATCCCAGGGCATGCTGGGATCATCCAGAATTCTACGTGGCCACCTGCGCATGCTCCAGGCAGGCTGGGGAGCAGGGCCTGGGCCTAGTTAAAAGGGCCTGTTCTCCCCGGCCTCTGCCTTTTGGATTCATCTTCACTGGCACCCACCCGCCCTCCCCTTCTGTCAGTGTGATTGTTGGTTGCCAGTTGGGAGCAAGTAGGAATTTTTTGGCAGCTGCAGCATTTTATGGTGCAGCCAATTTTTCACCTATTCCACACTAAGATTCAGGGACAGGATCAGTTAGCTTTATATGGCTGTCATTTGACTTAATTCCCCTCGGTCACTGGGGTGGCAGATAGGGGGAGAAAGGGGTGTTAGCAACAGCTGCGTGTTCTCCTTTAGAGCACCTTTAGAGCACCTTTTGGAAGGTGATGGGCTGCCCCTCCCCAGAAGCTCCGGGCATGTAGGCATGGAGAGGTGGTGCCCTTGGGGCTCATGTAGGGGTGCCCTTTGGGCTCATGTCTTCAGAAGGGGATCTGGGGGGTGAGACTTCCCACATGCCATGTGGTGTGGCAGAGCAAGGAAAGGGCCATCGTACCCTCCCCCTGCTTAACAAGGAGCTTCGTCCATAGATGCTTAGAAAAAATATTTGATAGGGAATTCTGCCCCATTTAAGTTTTGCCTCTGCAGGTATAAATTATTTGTATCATAATAAAGTGACTCATTAATACCCAGTTCTCTCTTGTCTTTGTGTTTCTTTCCGTTTCCAATGCAATGGTATATACAAAAAGAATGTCTGATAGGTGTCAGCTTTGAGTATTGAGTTTATGGCTTTTAACAACCCAGTCAAATAATAAAACAGCATTGATTCAAGAAGACAGACCTTAGGTCCTGGCCTTAGGAGGTTGTAGAACTGTTGTCAGAATGTGGTGACTGCAGACTAGAAACTACATTTCATTCTTAGTCATCTTAATCCTTATTACACTAGCAATACACTAAAACCAACTACCCCCCCCCCGGATGTCTGTACTGCTCCCACCCTGCTGGCCTTCCACAAGGCCACGAAGACCTGGCTTTGACGGCAGGCTTGGGGGCCATGAATTGTACATCTTTCATGGCCAAACTTTATGAATGGTGTATATGTATAAGATTTGACTATTTTTTTTATATAAATGGGTTTTTTAAATTGCAATTCAAATAATATTAGTTAATATTGACAATCAGCTATAACATTAAAAAAGAAATTGAGACTTCTGGGTGAGGCATGAGTCTCACTGGGAGGATGGGGATAAAGTTCCGTCCCCGTCACTCCTTTTTCATCACTGGGGGATCGCTTTTTGCAGTTTCATCGAGCCTGGAGGGCTCGATCCTGAACAGAGGGTCACCTGGTCCTGAGGGGGGGGGGGATCGTCACTGCCCCGAAGGGAGAGGATAACCCCGCAGCTCCAGTGATGAAGAACTGCACCTCGGTTCTGGCTGGGACGTGGCCATAGCGGCTTCCTCACAAAGTGGGAGATTCTAAAGTCAACAGAAGTCAATAGGATAAAGATCGACAGAAAAGAAAAGAAAAAAGCAGCACTGAACAAGGTATTTCTTTTGGATTTCATCATATAGGGAAATATAAGAAAAGAAAAGATCTCAGAATAAAAGGCGAATAAGAAAAGGGTTTTTTTTCTGTAAGAACATATCCTTGGGCATAAACGTAAGTCGCAACCGGATCTCTTTTCTTCACTTGTTTCTTACTGTCCCTATAATCAAACAATATTAAAAGAAAGACATACCCCTTAATATTTTACATCCCTGGAAGAAATAATGATCTGATTTGGTAAATAGGGGATGAAATCTAAATAAAGGGGATCTTACCGATTGAAAATACCAAGTATCCCATGATTTCTGGCTTTTTATAAATATATATAAAAAAGATGACGTATTTTTAAGTGAACATCTGCATTATTTGGACCAAAATGAACAAAATTTAATATATTCTAAGAATATATATATACTGGACCCTGTGGAATTTGGATTAACTTTTCAATTTCTAACCCAACTGAACCCGACTTTCTTACATAAAACGGACTTTGGTGACTCGAAGGTATCTACAGAGGGACTACTTTACAAATGGCAACAGCGTAAGGATTAAACCGGATGAAACAGACTAAAGTTTTTTCTTTTTATTCTTTATTCTTTTTATTCTCAATACCTCCATTTTCCTGTTTCCTCCTTTTTCTTTTTCTTTATTTTTTGTGGATTGCGGATTTTGGTTTTTTGAACAGAAGACTGAGGAATTTGGACAGAGGATTTTGGTAAAACGTTAAATATTTTTTTTCTAAATATTGTGAATTTGAGAACAGTAAAATAGAATTTAAAAACAGCAATTAAAGATCCAAGACTGTTTTGAGAAAGATTGAACCTTGAAAAAAAAATTGAAAATCTTTTTCCCTTTAAGCATTTATCTATTTTTCCCTTTTTTATATATTATAATTTTATAATTACACTTTTACATTTTTATATTTACATATCTACATTTTTTCTTTGTTCTTGCTATAATTTTCTTCTTTATATTTACATATTTTATTTTATTTTTCTCTCTTCTTGTGATATCGTACCTTGGCTTTCCTGTTTCCTTTTCCTTTGTCCTTGATATAAAAAATGTGCTAGAATATTACTTTCCCCCCTTTCGATTGGGTACACATCCCCAAACTCATAACACATCTTATATTATATTTTATATTTACTCTCTCTCTTTTCTTTTCCTTTTTTTCTATATATATAATAATTTTATGGTTAAGTATATTGTGTATTTTAGAGTGTATACACTTTAGAATGTATTTTAAAAACTATTGTTATAACTCTATTGTTATTAACCTTTTCCCCTTTTTTTCTCTTCCGTTTTACTTTTTCATTGTTTATTAATATTGGTATTCCTTGCCCGATCATCTTGCCTGTTGATTGTTGTGTCTTTTTATTGCATAATTACTTAACCTGATTATTTTAATCTCATAGTTGTTTTAAAGAATATAAATCTTATTATTAATTGAAAAAGAAAGTAACTTAAGGTATTGCACAATAGACTGTAAACCTCTGAGACATGAAAGGTTCTTTTAAGGCTCAAAGTGTAACTTCTGTTACAACAACAACTCGAAAACAAACATCCACTCCAACTCCAACTCCTACTCCAAAGGTATCCCCCACATCATCTCCATTACAACAAAGATCAATAACAACAATGCTAGCCAAAGAAAAAGGAAAAGAAAAGGAGAAAACTCCGATAGAATCAAATCTCCAGACTATTCAAGATACTTTAGCTATTATTCAAGACTGTATGCAGAAAACACAAACTCAAATGGATACAAATAAAGAAGAAATGAAAAAATATCTAGAAGGAATGAAAGAAGAAATGAAAAATGAGATGGGAGATTTGAAAGCTGATCTCAAGACAGAAATTGGAGATCTCAAAACTGAAGTGGGAGAAGTAAAAGGAAGCATGAAGGAGATGGACGGAAATATGAAAGCTATACAACAAAATCTACAAGAAAATGAAAAAAGAATGAAAGTAATGGAAGATAAAATTCAGGTTGTAGGACAAAAGATGGAAGAATATGAAGAACACAGTTACGCAATCAACAGAGGCTTTGATGAAGCAATAACCCATCTGGAACTACGATCCGCCTCACATGGATTAAGATTCCAAAATATAAGTGAGGAGAAAGATGAAGATCTAACAGCAAAGATGGCAGAGATAATAGGAGAAATATTACAAATGGACCCACAAGAGCTTACAAAAGAGATAGATGAAATTTATAGAGTCCAAACTGGCTACGCATGGACGCACAACTTAGCAAGAGAAGTTCACATCAAGTTTTCTAGAAGAGTAATCAGAGATGACATTCTAAAACAGGCAAGAAATCAGACTTGGAAGTACAAAGGGAAAGACATTACAATTTTGAAACAAGTTCCAAAGAGGGTAAGAGAAAGTAGAAGAGAGTATTATTTTCTTACAGGCATATTAATTTTAAAAAACATAATTTTCCGATGGTCAGTACCAGAAGGACTTTCTTTGACTTGGCAAGGAATGAAAATTAAGATAGAGAATGTGGAAGAAGCAAGAGCCTTGTTTGCAATCATGAACTGGGCTATATTCCTGTGTGTTTTTCCTAAATATTTTACTCCTAAATCTAGTACGTACTATTAAGACTGGACTTAAATTCTGGTGCAATCTTAATTTGAAAATTAGCTGTGCTCTTTAGAACCATAATTATCTAGAAGTATCTGTGATGTGTCTATTACCTTATACATTCTTTTTGCATTTGGAAAGTTGTCTTCCTATGGAGTTAATACTGGGTTTTTATTTGACTTGTTTATTGTATGTATTATTTTTCTTGTAAGCCGCCCTGAATCCCACTGGGATTGGGCAGTATAGAAGTAAAATAAATTAAATTAAATTAAATTTTAACTTGCAAGTGAAAATTTATATAAATATATTGATTTTCATGAAACCAATAGTGCTAAAAATATAGCTATTCAAAAACACTCTTTGTTTATAGGACAATAAAATAAAATATATAGCAAGAAATAAATTTCCAGTTTAAAGAAAACCATAAGATGCAGATGTTACAGTGTCAAATTCTGGTCAGATGGATACACATCAGTATTATGCAGCAGCTTGGCAGTTCAGCTCAAGGTTGACTCAGTCCTCTATCCTTTCAAGATCAGTAAAATGAGGACCCAGATTGTTAAGGGTCATATGTTGACAGTGTAAACCACTTAGATAGGGCTGTAAAAATACTGTGAAATGATATCTAAGTCTAATTGCTATTGCTATTATTTTGGTGCAAATTTATCACGTTATGATGCATTGGTGCTCATATGGTATTCAAACATACAGAATATAATTTTCATTCATTTTCTTTTATCATTTTCTTATTTAAATTTGTCCTAATTATTTAATAAGTCAGAAGAACACATAATTTATTTTGGGCAAGAATACCCAAATATTGAACTGAATAATTTGATTATTCAGTGATACATCAATTCAAATAAGACATCCTCTGCATCAGGGTCATTTTTAAAAAATAAAATTTATTAGGAATTATTAGGAACAAAAAATATTAGTAAAATATAAGATCAACCCATTGGAAAAATATCTCTTTCATGGCATTACCTTTAATCTATTCCCCTCAGTTATGATAACTTAACTATATTTTTGGTAATCTAGAATTATGTTCTTCTACTTTTTTTTTAGCATTTAAAGTAGCTGGTTGAAATTTTTACAGATGAATGTTAAGATGCAGTATTTAGCAATATAGGCCAAATTGATTTAATAATCTGTAAACTGTGACAGGAAATGTAATTGTCCTATATTACAAGGGTAGTTCTTCAACTGCACAGTTTATTCATATGTATAATCTAAATAATTGAGTACCTATTCATACAACAGAACATTTTCTCAAATGCAAACATAATTTAATAAATGGTTATATCCAAACAGATGGATAAAAAGAATGCCATAATATAATTGAATTGTTTTTTTTATTATATTACAAATTCAAATTTACTTAAACAATAAATGTGGATAAGATAGAATTTTTATAATATTCTGATTCTCAGCAAAAAAAAATTGGGCATGTTAGACACACACATTTTCAAGTTATTAATTATAGCAGCAGAGGTACAGGTGTAACTCAAAAAATTAGAATATCATGCAAAAGATCATTTATTTCATTAATGCAATTTAAAAGGTGAAACATAAGGCAAGATAGTTCAAGTGATTTGTCATAATTGTAATGCTTATGGGGTACAGTTCATAAAAATCCCACATCTACCATCTCAGAAAATTAGAATATTACATGCAATCAATAAAACAAGGATTGTACATAGAACAATATCAGACCTCTGAAAAGTATAAGCATGCATATGTACTCAGTACTTGGTTTGGGCCCCTTTTGTAATACTGCCTCAGTGTGGCGTGGCATGGAAGCTATCAATCTGTGGCATTGCTGAGATATTATGGAAGATCAGTATGCTTCAATAGCAGTCTTCAGCTCTTCTGCATTGTTCGGTCTCATGTCTCATCTTTCTCTTGACAATGCCCCATAGATTCTCTATGGGTTTCAGGTCAGGCGAGTTTGCTGTCCAATAAAACACAGTAATCCTACAGTCATTGAATCAGTTTTTGGTGCTTTTGGCAATGTGGGTAGGTGCGAAGTCCTGCTGGAAAATTGAAGTCAGCATCCCCATAAAGCTTGGCTGCAGAAGGAAGCATGAAGTGCTCCAAAATCTCCCAGTAGATGGTTGCATTGACCGGAGACTTAATAAAGCACAGTGGACCAACTCCAGCAGATGACATAGCTCCCCAAATCAATGCAGACTATGGAAACTTTTGCTTTTCATTTGGAAACGAAGGACCCAAAGTATGGAGGACGAATGGAGAGGCACACACAACAAGATGCTTAAAGTCTAGTGTGAAGTTTCCACAGTTTTTATTGATTTATAAAGCCATGTCATCTGCTGGTTGTACGTAGATGCACCAGTACATCTGTTAACTAATGCACTGTATTTTGGAAGTATATTACGTGGTTGTTTGTGTGCTATGAGTGTGTACAGAATAAATTAAATAAGATGTGCAGTTTTTTACAATAATTTGATTATATTGTTCAAATTGAATTGTTTTTGTCTACTGACATACGTTTAAATCTTATTCTGTCGTTATTTCATGGTCTAGTTTGGTGATATCAATAGATGGGAGTCATTAAACAGCACTCTTTGGGAAAAGGGGAACACTCTCAAAATGAATATTATTCCCAGATTAATTTATATTAGAGAAATTTCTTTAGAAAATGTTAATAGAGTTCTCCAATTCTGAGAATATGCATTAATATTCAGAAAATGCATCTACCAATTAATAAGGGAAGGTTTGGTATTCCAAATTTGGAATTGCCATAAACATTTTCCTATGCCTATTGTCAAGTATTAAACATTAGAAGCTAACTATTAGTGTTATTTTCCAATTTTGGCATATTTGGAATGTACATATATAGCACCTTTGGTTGGATGGACAGTATTAGAATCAAAATACATTATAACTCTTATTTTTGGAAACAATTATGTAAATAAGAAAGTTATGAAATATATGTAGTGTCTAATAAAAAAAGATTTTACCTCTTTTCTAGTGTTAAATTAACTTTACAGGGACATCCAACTTTAAAAATTGGGGAAGAGATGGTGGATGAAAGAAGGGATATTGACTTTGAACCAACTGACTGACAATGAAGATAAATTTAACTGCCAACACTGAGAGCTGTTATTTTAAGTGCATTTCCATCCAGGATAGACTGAAAATACCATTTAAAGATTGAATAATTAAATAACAATGTTCTATCTTTTCTGTGAGGCAATTCCAGGTATTATTGACCATGTAATTGTTGGTTGTTGTATTTATCGGGCAGCAAATTTTAATAAGCCATATTTCTATTACACATACACAGAATTGTGCTGTAAAATTATTTTGGTCTTGGTTGGTTGACTTAAAAGCCTTATAAATTCACACTCGTAAGGAAACGAAAGGAAAATAACTACCCTTGTTAGCAGGGAAATAGAATTTAGTCCTTAACATTATTTATTATATTGTTTACAAATATTAGTTTTTTAAGCATTCTTTAAGCATAATTATCTTAAAAGAAGGCTAGCATTCTGATTGCATGTTAGTTCTCACATAAAATTTCATTTTCTGAAATTTCTTCTTCCTCTTAAGTATTCAAGTAGATGCTCTGAGTTAATTTTTTTTTCTTAATTTATTATGCTTAATTTTTTAACATAAAATGATGGGCTCCAGAACATTCAGGAATAAATCTCATCTATTTTATTATATCATTTTGTCCCCCAGATGAATACAAAAATATATCTCAGAGAATATTTGGAATAAGTATTACTGTAGTTGTGGCTGTAGTGAAGTAGGCAGATAATGACTGATATTATTAATCAGTAACAAAAACTCTTAGAAAATCTATTTGAAGATCTTTGATTGACAGATTGGTCTTTAACATAGTTACTATATGCTAATTGAAGCAATTTTTCTGAAAAGTGAAACATGCCTTTATCTGTAATCGTATCTGCTGAAATAGTGACATGTGTTTTGTTCCCCTCCTAATTAATCACATTGTATTAAGAATATATCTACTTGGTTGCTGAAGTTACTTATGTACAGGTGTATTTTTTCCCTGAAGCTATTTCAGGGATTTTTATTACCATTAATCTTTTCAGAGGGTGTATATAATTTATCTCACCAGCCATCACAATTCCCAGAGGGTAAATTACTCTAGAGTCTTGGTGCCCTCATACTGTATCAAATTGACCTGCTCCTTGTTTGCCATTTTTGTGTACTACATTGCTTATTTAACAAGAAACAGAATGATTGTGATTCTGAGAAGGTCCTTTGATAGTAGTTTTGACACTCTGCCTGAATAATGACCCTCATTATGGAACCCATGGCAGGCTCTAAAACTCCTGATTTATGAATACATCACAGAATCTGCATCACAGCTTCCTCTACTCCCTTCCTCTTGATACTTGAATAGATAGAGCTAAAGCTCTTTGAAATGAATGGAAATGAGATAATTGCATGACCTCATTTTTTGGTCTTTACAAAAGTATGCTAATTGCTTAATTGTTATTGTTTTTTTCCAGATTATTAAGAATATTTGACAAACTGATATAAAAAACCTGTTTCATAAACAATAAGCAAATTAATCTTATCATAGAAGAAGAGAAGTTGGCAAGAGTTGTTTTGTTGTTAGATCTCTAGTTGTCGCCCCACCTTTTAAAGGTGTACATTTGTGGGTAATGTTCAGTCCAGAATGCCATATGTTTTACCCATGACACAATATCTGTCAGCTCTATTCTGCTCAGCTACTAATTTTGAAGTCAGGCATTGGGAATCTATATGTTCTTCAGATGCTACAGAACTCCCAACAGTCTTTGCAAGCATGAGTGATCGGTCAGTATTCATGTCAAAATCCCCTGTAAAGCTTATGAAGGGTGCTTCTTGGTGGAAAAGAGAGAAGCTTTAGTTGCAGTTCAATAGTATAAAGATCATAGGTTCCCCATTGTTGCTGTATCCCACTCAGTCTATAGGTTTTGAGTACATGATTATACTTTCCATATCTCATATTTTGATCAGCATAATATAAAATAAGACAATGCTTATCTTTTAAAATCAGATGGCAATGTGCTGCTTACAAAATAGAATTTTACTCCACAAAACCTGGCCTGGAACTAAACATCTATAGTGGACAAGGCCATTGGAGCTGTGAGTTCCGCCACCTGTTTACTGGATCCGTGTCCCTCCTGGTTGGTTTCGGCCAGCAGGGAGGTGACACGGAGCTGGGCCCAGGAGATTACCAATGCTTCCTTGGGGAGGGGAGTTTTTCCAACACTCTATAAAGAAGCGCTCGTGCGCCCCCTCCTCAAGAGGCCCTCCCTGGACCCAGCTGTACTTAATAACTATTGTCCAGTCTCCAACCTTCCCTTTATGGGGAAGGTTGTTGAGAAGGTGGTGGCACTCCAGCTCCAGCGATCCTTGGAAGAGGCCGATTATCTAGGTCCCCAGCAGTCGGGTTTCAGGCCCGGTTACAGCACAGATACCGCTTTGGTCGCGTTAATGGATGATCTCTGGCGGGCCCGGGACAGGGGTTTATCCTCTGTCCTGGTGCTCCTTGACCTCTCAGCGGCTTTCGATACCATCGACCATGGTATCCTTCTGCACCAGATGGAGGGGTTGGGGGTGGGAGGCACTGTCCTCCAGTGGTTCTCCTCCTACCTCTCTGGCCGGTCGCAGTCGGTGTTAGTGGGGGGTCAGAGGTCGGCTCCTAGGTCTCTCCCTTGTGGGGTGCCTCAGGGGTCGGTCCTCTCCCTCCTGCTATTTAACATCTACATGAAACCGCTGGGCGAGATCATCCAAGGACATGGGGTGAGGTATCATCAATATGCTGATGATACCCAGCTCTACATCTCCACCCCATGCCCAGTCAACAAAGCGGTGGAAGTGATGTGCCTTTGCCTGGAGGCTGTTGGGGCCTGGATGGGTGTCAACAGACTCAAACTCAACCTGGATAAGACGGAGTGGCTGTGGGTTTTGCCTCCCAAGGACAATCCCACCTATCCATCCATTACCCTGGGGGGGGGGAATTATTGACCCCCTCAGAGAGGGTCCGCAACTTGGGCGTCCTCCTCGATCCACAGCTCACATTAGAAAACCATCTCTCAGCTGTGGCGAGGGGGGCGTTTGCCCAGTTCGCCTGGTGCACCAATTGCGACCCTATCTGGACCGGGACTCATTGCTCACAGTCACTCATGCCCTCATCACCTCGAGGTTCGACTACTGTAATGCTCTCTACATGGGGCTACCTTTGAAAAGTGTTCGGAAACTTCAGATCATGCAGAATGCAGCTGCGAGAGCAGTCATGGGCTTACCTAGGTATGCCCATATTTCACCATCACTCCGCAGTCTGCATTGGCTGCCGATCAGTTTCTGGTCACAATTCAAAGTGTTGGTTATGACCTTTAAAGCCCTTCATGGCATTGGACCAGAATATCTCCGAGACCGCCTCCTGCCGCACGAATCCCAGCGACCGATTAGGTCCCACAGAGTGGGCCTTCTCCGGGTCCCGTCAACTAAACAATGTCGGTTGGCGGGCCCCAGGGGAAGAGCCTTCTCTGTGGCGGCACCGGCCCTCTGGAACCAGCTCCCCCCAGAGATTAGAACTGCCCCTACTCTTCCTGCCTTCCGTAAACTCCTTAAAACCCACCTTTGCCGTCAGGCATGGGGGAACTGAAACATCTCCCCCTGGGCATGTTTAATTTATACACGGCATGCTTGTGTGCATGTCTGTTAGTATATGGGGTTTTTTAAATCTTCAAATATTTTAAATTTAGTCGGATTATTTATGATTTGTTCCACTTGTTGTGAGCCGACCCGAGTCTTCGGAGAGGGGCGGCATACAAATCCAAATAATAAATAAATAAATAAATAAATAATAAATAAATAAATAATGTCACTACTATAAAGAATAACTACTTCATTAAAGATGATTTGTGTGTGAATTTGAGCATATCACTTGAAAAATGCCGCTTTGTCCCATACCTTAAGGTGGATTGCCACCTACTAAATTGCTTACACTGTTTTCTATATTAGAATGTTCCCTCTTTCTCCTTCTGTCCTTCCTCTCTTAATTTATTTATAAAACTTATATGGCTGCCTTTCTGTTACAAGATAAATCTTGATAGCTCAAACAACCAATAAAAACAGAAGAATAACTCACACTCATGCACCTTATAGAAAAAAGGATGGGTGATTTAACTGAGACATCCTTACATTATATTTTTAATTGTGAGGATAATTTAATTGTCATCAGAATATACAGCTGGGTATAGGTATCTTGATATAGCAGGGATATATGATTTTTCTCTGTCCAAACCTTCCTTGAGTTAGAGCAAACCCAGCATACCAGTGATAACATTTCCACTCTGTTCCATTCCTCTTTGTCTGGATCATCCTCCATTTTCTTTAAGTGACTCTAGGGATTTAAATTGCTTTCAAGATACCTCCTTGAGTTAATTGTAAATTATATCTTGGAATGATAAGGGTCATCCATGTCACAGGCAGCACAGGCAATTATAGTGTATTAAGATGGTTTGAAATTTATAATCAAAATGCTACCATCTCGTTTATGTTTGGATTTTATGAAGTTAGCTGATCAAAACCATGACCTTTTCAAAAATAGCCTTCGTCTATCTGAGTTAGAGAGTTTTGTATTCATTCGTAGACTTTGGCAAACCTAATTTAGACTAGAACAAAACAAAACAAAAAGAGCTCAGCTCACTACCTTCATAGCAGAAGTATATTTAGGAAGACCTACATGTGAAATATTAAAAGCAGAGAGGGAGAAACTTACTATCCCTTTCTTAAAGACAGATCCTCACACATTACTGTTTGCTTTGTTGCTTTCACGCCTGGCACCAGAACAATACTGCAGTTCTATTTTTTTTTTATAAGTAAGGGTTTAAACAAAACCTGCTAGGCTTTAATAACTATACATGACAGATCTGTCCTCTCTGGCAAGGTTAACTGTTTCTCCCAAGGAGTTAAGTGGCATATAAACTATTGTTCACACCATTTGTGCTAACAGCCTAGCATGACCTCAAATGCTGTAGTGGTCATAGAAGGTATCCAGTACAATACATTTATCAACAAAGGAAAAAAGGACCACCGGGACAGAGCTGACTTAAAGTGTATTAGAGATCTATAAGGATAAATGCCCAAGCTCTCTCCACAGCAAAAAGTAATTACTGAACTATTGTTTCTATAGTGTTAATATTTTTTTCATGGTTCTTTAGAAATACAAGCTATTTAGTCCCTGGGCTGACATTTGTACTGCATTATATTTCATAGAATGCATATTTCTAGACTAAAGTATCTAGTAACCTAATAGCTTTTATACAAAAGTATTGATAGAAATAAAAGGGAGGGGAGAAATCAGATCTGATCAGTACTTGTTATTAAGATAATGGCATAATTTAATTAACATTGAATAGTCACATTATAGGCATTTGTTAAAAAATTATGCATTCTATTTTTATCTGGCTTATATTAATATTTCACTAAAATATAATATAATTAGTATAGTATAATTAATATAATATAATATAATATAATATAATATAATATAATATAATATAATATAATATAATATAATATAATATAATATAATATAATATAATATAATATAATATAATATAATATAATATAATATAATATAATATAATATAATATAATATAATATAATATAATATAATATAATATAATATAATATAATATAATATAATATAATATAATATAATATAATATAATATAATATAATATAATATAATATAATATAATAATATAAGATTTGTTAATTTCCATAGTAGTTCTCATAGTGATGAACAATAAAAATTCAGTTAAAACCCACATGATTAGTTAAACTACCATTTAAATAAGCTGCTAAAATGGCAGAAATTAAAACTTCAGAAATAAAATTAGTTAAGATAGTTTTAAGTCGTGAGAGAACACGCAGTGGTCTGGTCAGATTCGTTTATTGGAATCCACAGCTTGCAACAAAGAAAGTATTTTGTAGCAACATGTAACAACATGCGGCTCGGGTTTCACTTTTTTAAAGGGCTCAGGTTTTGGGAGGTGTGGCTTTGACAGCCCTTTGTACTTTCCCGTGCGTGGCTTAACCAATTACTTTAAACTATCTACAAATAGGTAATTTGAATAATGATTGACACCCCCGTAACCATGGATACAAAATACTCCTCCCCTCATATGTCCGAACAACCTGTTAATCATTCAGCCTAGTGACATAATCATCCAATCAGATCGGATGCTGCCGTTCAGTTGTTCCTTCAATGTCCACTGGGGAGGTTGGCTCGCTGCCCGCTCCACGGCTCTCTGCAGGCCCGGCTGATGCGGCCTATGCCACAAAGTTCCGTGTCGAGTGAGCAATACCAACGCCAGCCTCCTGGAGCTCACTGCTCCCTTTGCTGGAGCTCTGCGGTGGCAAAGGTAGGACATTTAAGTTTCCTTGCTTTCGCTGGGTGTCGATGTTTTCTGTGAGAATCGGAGAGTTAATGCCATTATCTCGTGTACATTGGTAATTGTTTCTTTCTAGTCTTTGTTGGAGGTGATCGCTGTGCCTTCTCCACTCTCGTCCATCGTCTAATGTAACTGTGTATGTTTTAATGCCCTCTTTATGTATAATTGTTCCCGGTTGCCAATTCTGCCCCCCGTCAAAGTTTCTTGTGTAAACTTTGTCCCCTACTTCAAAGGCTGTTTCTGCTGCTTTTTTAATCCTTTCTGTTGGTGTTAAATATATTGGATTGATGCGATCCAGGCTGGATCTAAGTTTCCTGCCCATGAGTAGTTCAGCTGGGCTTTTGTTGGTTGTTGCACTGGGTGTGATATGTTGCAAAAGTAAGAATTGGTCAATTTTATGTTGCCAATACCCCCCTGTAACTCAACTGAGGGCTTTTTTGGTAGTTCTTACCATCCGTTCCGCTTGGCCATTGGCGGCTGGAGAGAAGGGGGGGTCAAGGCATGCCTAATGCCTAGTTCCACTAAAAACACTTCCATTTGCCTGGCCATGAATTGTGGGCCATTATCGGAGACAGTGACATCAGGGTAACCATGTGTAAAGAACAGTCTATGCAACACTTTTACGGTTGCTGCGGTTGTTGTTGAATTCATCAGGATCACTTCTAGCCATTTGGAGTATGCGTCTACAACTATAAGGAAGGTCTGAGCATGGAATGGTCCTGCAAAGTCTATGTGAAGTCTTGACCATGGTCTTCTAGATGTTTACTACTCTGAGGGTGAAATCTTTGGTGGATTTGGTCTGGACTGTTGACACGGTGTGCATGTAGCTACCCATTTTTCAATATCCGTGTACAGAACTGGCCACCACAGGTGACTTCTCGCTAAGCTCTTCATTTTAACCATTCCTGGATGACCCTTATGTAATGTGTGTAAGACTCTCTCTCTCAAGGTTGGCGGAATCACTACTCTTTCTCCCCATAAAATGCAATCTCTCACTATTGAGAGTTCTAGTTTGTAGTGAGCTAATTCTTCATGGAGTGAATGTTCCCTCCACCCCTTGAGTATGAAATTGGCTAGAGTTCTTAATGCTTTGTCTTTTTGGGTTTCTCTGGCTACTTCCTCAGCTGTGACAATGGGGCTATTGTCCAGCTCCATTAACAAAACATCTGCCACCGGGGTGGGGTCGCTGAGGAGTTTGGGCTCTGGGCAGCAGCTTAAGGTGCCTGCATGGCCAATTTCCTTCCCCCCTGGGTGTTTTAGTGAATAATTGTAACCAGCTAAGAAGATGGCCCATCTCGTCATTCTGGGGGAGAGAAAAGTTGGAGTTGGTTTATTTTCTGCAAAAATGCCTAGCAGGGGTTTATGATATGTTACTAGTTCAAACACCCTGCCACAAAGGTAGTCGTGAATTTTTTAAACTCCAGCTACAGCTACTAGCGCCTCCTTTTCTATCTAGCTGTAATTTCTCTCTGCCCCCAACAACGTTCTTGAAAAGAAGGCTATAGGAGCCTCAGTGCCATTTGGAAACACATGGGCCAGGACTGCACCTACCCTGTACTGTGAGGCATCGCAAGTAAGTCTTATAGACAAGGTCGCATTGTATTGAACAACTACACTTTTTGATGAAAGCAGGTTTTTTATTTGCTCAAATGCAAGCCTTTCCTGGTCTTCCCATTTCCAGTCCGCTCCTTTCTGTAACAGCGTATGGAGGGGTTCCGCCGCCATGGCTTTCTGTTTTAAAAAAACAGAATAGAAATTTAATAGCCCCCAAAATGCCTGTAGGTCTGTTTTGTTTTGTGGTTCTGGCACTTCCTTAATTGCCCGCAACTTTTCCTCAGTCAGGTGAATTCCAGCAGCATCTATTCTAAAGCTGAGGAACTCTACATTTGGAACTCCCCAAGAACATCTATCTGCTCTCAACCGGAGACCCCTTTCTTGGAATTTTTAAAGCACGGCCCTTATTTTAGATTCCAGTTGTGCTTTTGAGTCCACTGATATTAATACATCATCAAAATATGGGATGATGTCTGGCAGGCTGTTTAACAGCCGCTCCATGAAGCTTTAAAAAATCCCAGGGGCTACCGACACGCCAAATTGGAGCCTCGTGCATTTAAAGCCCCCCCCCATGTGTGACAATTGTCTGGGCCAATGCTGTATTTTCATCCACAGGCAATTGCTGATATGCCTGGGCTAATCCCAATTTGGCAAAAAAAAATCTGTCTCTGAGAGAATGTAACAAATGTTGCACAATTGGAATGGGGTATGCGTTGTGCTGGAGGGCTATATTAAGAGTCAATTTGTAATCTGCACATACCCTCAGTGATCCATCAGGCTTAATTGGGGAGACTATGGGGGTCTCTGATGGGGTGTAATCGACTGGAATTAAAATGTCCTGAGCGATGAGTTTATTGAGTTGGGCATCAAGTTTGGGCAAGTTGTACATCTCCACCCCATGGCCAGTCGACTAAGCAGTGGAAGTGATGTTCCAGTGCCTGGAGGCTGTTGGGGTCTAGATGGGTGTCAACAGACTCAAACTCAACCCTGATAAGACGGAGTGGCTGTGGGTTTTGCCTCCCAAGGACAATTCCATCTGTCTGTCCATTACCCTTGGGGGGGATTACTGACCCCTTCAGAGAGGGTCTGCAACTTGGGTGTCCTCCTCGATCCACAGCTCACATTAGAGAACCATCTTTCAGCTATGGCACTCATGCCCTCATCACCTCGAGGTTCGACTACTGTAACGCTCTCTACATGGGGCTACCTTTGAAAAGTGTTCGGAAACTTCAGATTGTGCAGAATGCAGCTGCGAGAGCTATCATGGGCTTACCTAGGTATGCCCATGTTACACCAACACTCCACAGTCTGTATTGTTGCCGATCAGTTTCTGGTCACAATTCAAAGTGTTGGTTATGACCTATAAAGCCCTTAATGGCATCAGATCAGAATATCTCCAGGACCGCCTTCTACTGCACGAATCCCAGTGACCAGTTAGGTCCCACAGAGTTGGCCTTCTCTGGGTCCCATCGACCAAACAATGTCATCTGGCAGGACCCAGGGGAAGAGCCTTCTCTGGGGAGGCCCCAACCCTCTGAAACCAGCTCCCCCCAGAGATTAGAATTGCCCCCACCCTCCTTGCCTTTTGTAAACTTCTTAAAACCCACCTCTGCCGTCAGGCATGGGGGAACTGAGAGAGCTTCCCCAGGCCTATATTGTTTATGTATGGTATGTTGTGTGCATGTTTTTTAAATTATGGGTTTTTAGTTTTTAAATATTAGATTTGTATTATATATTGTTTTCTATTACTGCTGTGAGCTGCCCCAAGTCTACGGAGAGGGGCTGCATACAAATTTAATTATAAATAAAAAAATAAATAAAATAAATAAACGATCTTTGTGACAATATTACAAGCAATTGTGTTCTCATTGCTGATGATGTTAATCTATTTAATACCTCCAATAAGGAACCATTGGCCGCCTTGGAGGCCGGCGGCGTTTGCGATGACACTGGAAAGTGCTAAGGAGCAGTTTGGGGGGGTTGTTTGAGAGCAGGCGCACGCTTGTGACGTGCGCCCACCCTCTTTGGGGTTCCAGCATGCCCGCCGTTCGTTGCAGGGCATGACAGCTTCTGGGAGGCTAGCGAGCCACATCCCCCATATAAAAGGGGTAGTGTGCAATAGATACAAACTAAATGTAAATCATTCCAAACTAGACTTCAGAAAATATGATTTCAGCAATAGAGTGGTGTTAGTACATGGTACATACTGTTATTTGGGATTGCCATGTCTGTTAAACTGCCTATTGTAGTGTATACATTTATAGTTGTAATATCACTTCAAGGACTTTGGCTGGTTAGCCACAAGAGGGCGCCAGTACTCTCTCCTGATGCTGCTGCTGGATTGCTCATTCACCATTTGCCTTTACCTTGAGGGGGGAGTGTATTTTGCTTAATGCTTGCTGTGTGCAGTTTGTTGATTATTTTGCTTATTGCTTGCTATGTGTGGTTTGTTGATCATTTCTGCTTTATGTATATATGTAAATAGTACTTATTCAGCACTGCGTCATTATTGGCTGTATCACACATCCACACTCTCTGCTCAGTGTATGCTGAAGGTCGGTAGCCTAGCTGCACCGAGACCTACCAACATTGGTTATGGGCCCAGTGACAGAGTAATTGTGGTTTGTTAATGTGTGGTTTACTTTAGCCAGCATTGTATCACAGTTAATATTTTTTTGCTGTAACAGTATTATTGAAGAATGGCAACATTCCAGTCCTCTAAAGCTTTCTCCATTGCTCAGACCCTGCCATGCCTTGCATGAGGGGGGTCACGCCGGCTAACCCCTAACAGGGGACTTAAAGGTGCGTGACCCAAAGACAGGTTCCCCCCAACTGCTCAGGTCGCTTCCACCACAAGCTTGGAGAGAACCTGTCAATCATCCCCAAAGATGCCCAAGGGAGAACACCAGTTGCTAGACCACCACCCAGTTTTCCACCCCTAACCTGCCACGGAGCGGGGGTCAGATCTCTATCTTGGCCCCCCGACTCCCCCCTCTAGCTGCGCCAGCTCACGCAGAGACCACTGCAGGTCCTGTAAGAAAATGGCGTTCCCCTGTTCTGACAGGTGAATGCCATCGGCCCGGTAAAGCCACGGCCGATCTACAGTGATGAACTACAAAACATGGGCTGATAAGTGTACTATGCTGTTGCAATGTGATGGACTATGGGATATTGTTGCTGATCCCCCCAATTTGGATGACTTGGATCCTGATGAAGAGGAGGGTGCCAAGAAGATGAAAGACTTTAACTGGGACAATTTGAAAGCTCGCAGTTTAATTGGTCTTACGCGTGCAGACCAGCAATGAACTCACATTCATGGTGAGAGCTCAGCTGCCAAGTGTTGGGACATTTTGCGAAAGAGATATGTGCGGGACAGTGTTTGAGCACATATACAATTGTCCAAAGATGAACTTACTTTGACTGAGATTACAGGGCGTTTGCTGGAAGAAGTGAATCTTCACAGAGACCATTTGCAGTTTAAAGAAGAAAAGCCTCAGCAGAAAAAGACTTTTGTAGCTAAAAACATTTCTGTTAGAACTTGCTACATTTGTAAACAAAAAGGACATATTGCAAAGTTTTGTCGACAGAAGAAAGAGCCTAATGATATCTTTGTGACTACCAGGAATGTAAAACAAACCAGGAATGTTAAGAGTAGTTTGTGGGTTGTTGATAGTGGGTCAATGCATTGTTTAGTCAATGATAAGAAATGTTTTGAGAAGCTAAATGCCAGTAGGGAAAATATTTGTTTAGCTAATGGCCGGGAAATTAATGCTTCTGGGGAAGAAAATGCACGCTGTTTATTTTTTAAAGAAACAATATTCTCTTTATATATTCCTCAGGCAAGGTATAATCTGCTGTCTGTGAATGTATTAACCAAATTAGGTTATACTGTATTATTTAAAAATGATAATTGTATTATTGAAAAAGAGGGGTGTAAAATTGTTGCTGAGTTTAAAGATGGTTTATATGTACTTAATGTAGAGAAACAAGCAAAGACAAATACCATGTTTAGCAATGTAAAACCTCATGATAATTGTATTCATCTTATGCACAGAAAAATGGGGCATTTGAATTTTCAATTGGTGAAAAAGACAATTGGGCTTGTTGATGGTATCAAACTTAAATCATGTTCTAGATATGTAGATTGTAACATTTGCCATGAAGAGAAAAGCAAGGTTACCCCTGCAAACCATTATGAAGGTTTTAAAACTAAAGCTATCTTGGAACTAGTGTTTATTGATGTAATAGGTCCATTGAGAACAACTAGTTATGATGGTTCATGGTTTATTCTGAGCATTGTGGATCATTATTCTAGGTTTGGCTTTGTGTATGCAATGAAGATGAAGGCAGATACTTATAGATTGTTTAGTGACTGGCTGAAATTTGTGGAAAGAAAAATGAATAAGAAGGTTGTTAGTATGGTCTCTGATAATGGAACAGAATTTACAAACAAGAGGTTTGTTGATTTGTGGAAGGATTGTGGTATAGAACACAGGCTGTCTGTTCCTTATAGGCCACAGCATAATGCTTTTGTTGATTGGAGAGGCCAAATGCTACAGGCCATGATGAGAACCATGATTAGGGATTCTGGTTTGTCAGGACAGGTGTTGTCTGAGGCGTTGCTATGTGTGAATGTGGTCTTGAACAATGTTGTTTACTCAGCTACTGGAGAGATACTATTTACTAGGTGGTATGGTAAGAAGCCTGACTTGAGCTATCTTCATGTGTTTGGAGCACCAGCATGGGTGCATATTCCATCTCAAGTTCGGAGAAAAGGTCAGCATAGAGCAAGGTTGTTGCTTCAGCTCCTGACAAATATTCATGCAGATCTTGTATGATTAACTTTATGTACATATGTATGTATATGTATTACATACATACATACGTACATACATGCTGTATTTTTCAAAATATAAGATGCACCTCCCCCCAAAAAAGAGGGTGAAAATTTGGATGTGTCTTATACAACAAATACCCCCCCCCCCGGGCCTCTATAAAGGAAGTTTCAGAGACTGGAGAAAAAACCCTCTGAAACAGAGGTTTTAGGGGCTGAAAAAAGTCCTCTAAAATGGAGACTTCAATGGATGGAAGAGCAAGGTGCAGAACTCATAACCAACAAGGTTGTTGCTAAAGTTCACCTTTGGGAACAGCTGTTTGGGGGTATTCCAGGAGGCCGATTCACCCACCAATCAGCTTTTTTCTTATTTTGCTCCCTAAAAACTAAGGTCCATCTTATACTCCAGTGGATCTTATACTCCGGAAAATATATATAATTTATCTATCATCTGTCTACCTTCCTATCTGCCTACCTATCGAATAGAATCGAATCGAATAGAATAGAATAGAATTTGTCAAGAATCAGGTGGTACAACACTTAATGATTGTCATAGGGGTCAAATAAGCAATGAAGAAATAATCAATATTAATAAAAATCTTAGGATACAAGCAACAAGTTACAGTCATACAGTCCTAAGTGGGAGGAAAAGGATGATAGGAATGATGTGAAAAACTAGTAGAAATAGAAGTGCAGATTTAGTAAATAGTCTGAAAATGTTGAGGGAATTATTTGTTTAGTAGAGTGATGGCGTTTGGGAAAAACTGTTCTTGTGTCTAGTTGTCTTGGTGTGCAGTGTTCTGTAGCGACATTTTGAGGGTAGGAGTTGAAACAGTTTGTGTCCATGATGCAAGGGGTCAGTAAATATTTTCCCCGCTCTCTTTTTGACTCATGCAGTATACAGGTCCTCACTGGAAGGCAGGTTGGCAGCAATTGTTTTTTCTGCAGTTCTGATTATCCTCTGAAGTCTGTGTCTGTCTTGTTGGGTTGCAGCACCAAACCAGACAGTTATAGAGGTGCAGATGACAGACTCAATGACTCATCTGTAGAACTGTATCAGCAGCTCCTTGGGCAGTTTGAGCTTCCTGAGTTGGCGCAGAAAGAACATTATTTGTTGTGCTTTTCTGATGATGTTTTTGATGTTAGGTGACCATTTTAGGCCTTGAGATATGATAGAACCTAGAAATTTGAAGGTCTCTACTGTTGATACTGTGTTGTCTAGTATTGTGAGAGGTGGAAGGATGGAAGGGTTTCTCCTAAAGTCTACCACCATTTCTACAGTTTTGAGTGTGCATCGTCTATCTATACACACACACACACAAACATACACACACACACACATGCATGCATTTTTACATTTTTATTTATCTTACATAGTAATTCTGATAATAGGCAAACAAAATATACCTCAAAAAATTTAAAAAATAAATTAAAGAGCTAAAAATAAAATTACAATAAAAAACAAAATAAAAAAATAAAACTAATGGTCTTTATATGCATAACATATTGGTATTTATTCATTTTTCTGTTATTTTTCTATTATTTTATTTTATTTTGTGGGCTTTCTATTTTGTCATATATTACATTTTAGTATTTCATTGTTTCTCTTTTGCATTTTGGTTCTCTATTTTTAACAATTTTGCTGTAAGAAACAATACAATGAAAACTGAGTATTAATAGCATATTAATATTATACCCCCAGGTTGGCAGATGATGTCATTTACTGGCTTCATTCAGATATCTAATAATTGTGGAGAGCTTAAAGTGTAGTGAGCGGCATACAAATCTGATTAATAAATAAAATAAATAATAAATAAACTAAACAAAGAACACGACTTTGGCTAGATCTCTTTTGTGCCCCATCCCAACACTAACTTAACCCAGGGCTGCCGATAGACCAGTACTACTGGGAGTCCCGTACCGGGCCCGGTGAAATTGACCAATTAGAGGGGCCCGCAGTCAGCAGCTCCTTGCACATGCGCAGACTGTCACCTCAGCAAAGAAAAAGGCCGGGCCCTTTTGCGCATGTGCAAGGAGCTGCTAATTTGGCGCCAGAAGGCCAGGGCCCCTAATTGTTCAAAAAGTTGTGAGAAGAGGAAGCTGAGCTTCCTTCTTAGCGCCTTTCAAGTTTTCCGGCAACTGCAACGCCCCGCCCGGCTGGAGCTTCCCTGGTGGCTGCAGCAGGTGAGCTTTGGGGCTGGTGGGGTAGGCGAAGGTGGCGTGCTGGCCGGCCAGAGCCGGGATTGAATAAAGCGGAGGTGGGTAGATGGCTGGCAAGCCGCCGAGGGAGGCCGGCAGGGGCAGGTTGAGCAAGCCGGGCTTGGGGACGAAGGCGGCGGCGGGCAGGGGGACCAAGCCCGGCGGGGCGCAGGGCGAAGGCACCTCGGTGCGCAGGCAGGCACCGGGGCTGCTGGCGGAGCTCTCCAGGGAGATGCTGGGCACCGGCCGCGCCGGCTCCTCGGCCAGGAGAGCATCGGTGCAGAAGTTGTGGGATTTCTCCGTGGGCTTCTGCATGCCGGCTTCTGGGCTGCCGCTTCGGCCCTGCTTTGCGGGGCCTTAACGCGGCTCTACCTTTTCCCGGGGCGGCGGCATTGGGCGATGCGGCCACTGCTCCAGCCCCTTCCTCGCAACTCACACACACACACACACACACACAACACCTGCCCGATCGGCTTGGTGCGCCGCTGCCCCCCTCTTCTACAAGCCGCTACGGCGGGGTGGCTCCTCCTTTCCCTCCCCTCCCCTCCTCCGATTTGGGGCTGGTGGGAGGGTAGCGGCAGCGGAAGGGCGGTGCACAGCGGGAGGGTGATGGCGGCGGCAGCGACAGCCGCAGCAGGTAGTAGGCCCCTCTCCCCCCTCTCTCTCTCTCAGCAGTCGCAGGCAGCGGGTAGTAGCCATGGGGCAGCGGCAGAGTGCTCAGCTGTGAGGCGGAGGCTGAGCTCTGGAACAGAGGCACTGACCGCGGCAGCTGGACAGCATTTACGGCGTCTAGCAACACATCTAGCTGCCGCTGTCAGTGCTTCGTTCTGGAGCTCCGCCTCACAGCTGACGACCTTGCCGTCGCCGAGAGAAAGAGAGAGGGAGAGAGGGGGAGAGAAAGAGATAGCAAGAGAGGGAGAGAGAGAAAGAGAGAGGGAGAGAGGGGGGAGAAAGAGAGAGAAAGAGATAGCAAGAGAGAGAGAGACAGAAAGAGAGAGAAAGAGAGAGGGAGAGAGGGGGAGAGAAAGAGAGGGAGAGGGAGAAAGAGAGAGGGAGAGAGGGGGGAGAGAAAGAGATAGCAAGAGAGAGAGAGAGAGAGAAAGAGAGAGGGGGAGAGAGAGAAAGAGAGGGAGAGGGAGAAAGAGAGAGGGAGAGAGGGGGAGAAAGAGATAGCAAGAGAGGGAGAGAGAAAGAGAGAGGGAGAGGGGGAGAGATAGCAAGAGAGGGAGAGAGAGAAAGAGAGAGGGAAAGGGGGGAGAGAGGGTGAGAGAGGGGGGAGAGAAAGAGAGAGAAAGAGAGAAAGAGAGAGGGAGAGGGGGGAGAGATAGCAACAGAGGGAGAGAGAGAAAGAGAGAGGGAAAGGGGGGAGAGAGGGGGGAGAGAAAGAGAGAGGGAGAGAGAGGGGGAGAGAGAGAGAGGAGATAAAGAAAGAGGAGAGATAGAAAGGAAAAGAGAGAAAGAAAGAGGGATAGAAAGAGAGAGAGAGTGAGAGATGCTCAGTGAGCCTTTCTTTGAAGTTGCCTGTCTTTCTTTCTTTCTTTCTCTCTTTCTTTCTTTTTCTCTCTTGCTCTCTTGCTCTTTCATTCTTTTTTCTTTCTCTTGCTTTCTTTCTTTCTCTTTCTTTCTCTCCTTCCTTCCCTCCTTCCATTTCTTTCATTCCCCCTCTCTATTTTTATTTCTCTTTCATTTTCTTTCTTTCTCTCTTTCTTGCTTTCTTTCTTGCTCTTTCCCCCCCTCTCTTTTACCTTTCCTTCCTCTATTTCTTCTTTTCTTTCTCCTTCCTACCTTCTTCCTTCCCTCCCTCCCTTCAGTCCTTCCTCTCCCCTTTCATAAGTTTCCTTGCTTCCTTCCTCTGTTCCTGTCCCTTCCCCTTCCTTCCTTCCTTCCTTCCTTCCTTCCTTTCTTTCTTTCTTTCCTTCCTTTCCTCCCTCCATTTCTTGCTTTCCTTTTCCTTCCTCCCTTCTTTCCTCCCTCATTGCCTTCTTTCACTCCTTCCTCTCTTACTCTCCCCTTTCACACCTTTCCTTGCTTTCTTTGCACCCTTCCTCTGTTTCTGTCCCTTCCCTCTTTCCTTCCTTCCTTCCCACCCTCCGTCCATTCATTCACCCATTCCTCTCTTGATCGCCCCTTTTACCATTCCTTCCTCCCTCCCTCCCTCCTTCCTTCATAGCTCGCCCTCGCCTTTCTTCCCTTCCTTCCAGATGGGAGTGCCCCCTCAAGACACCCGCCTGACTGCTGGTACCCTGCTTTTTCTCTCCCCTCGTCCTTTCCAGCTCCTCGCGTTTGCTGGCTGGGGAATTCTGGGAGTTGAAGTCCAGATATCTTCAAGTTGCCAAGGTTGGGAAACACTGGCCTATGGGACCGCCTTGCTTGGCGTGAGGCGGGAAATGATCCCCAGGGGATGGAGTGGCTTGGCGACTTAAAATAGTTTTAAAATGGCGGGGGGGGGGGGGCAGACACTTAGGCTGTATGGGGCCCCAAAATTCCTGATGGTGGCCCTGACTTAACCAATGCTGGTGTATGGACGAAAACCATGGTAGCATATACAGCCCTACCTTTGTTTTGGAGCACATAAATATACACCAAAATACAGAACCGAAATAGATAATGAGAGCAGAAACAAAGGCACACTCGGACATACAACCTCTTACTGTATTATGGCTACTGCCTCTAAAGGACTTGGAAAGCATTCTGGAAATGGTCTCTCCATGCTTTCTCTATCTTATTAATTTTTAATTTGCAAATTTCAAACACAAGTAAGAGTCCCTTAATATTATTCCTGCTGATATTAGCATGAAATAAAGTGAAGGGAATTATAACCATCACATCATTTCAACCTTTCTATATAACTGTATGTTGTAAGCCCACACTATTCAATATTCTTGTAATTCATCTTATCTTTTTTATCTGCTTTTCACATTTGGAATGAGCTCATCCTCCTCTACCCCCCCCCCAAAAAGAAAGTTGTTGGCAAGTGAAAGATGCATATGCTAAATACTGGAATACATTTTTGACTTATTTTTCTTAACTGGCCTTCCCTTTGGCCTTTCTGCTTGCATTTAGTTTTAACTTTACTGGTGGCAGTGGAACTGCCCCTGGGGCTGCTGCAGGGGTCAGACATGTTGGTCTGCCCTTTGTTCCAATTTGTCATTGATGGAGGATGCTGTTCTTTCCTTAAAAGCTGCCATTAAAAACCAAAGGCTCAACTTTCTAAATTCCCATATTATGCCTCTGGAATGGTCATATGTATGTGACAGCATGCGTTCCACAGCATTCACTGAATGAGAGGCAGATTCTTTTAAGAATAACAAAAGTTTTTTCTGCCATAATATAGAAATATTCTCAAAGGTTGCCACACAAGCTGTCTAATCAAGGCTCCCACCCTATCCCCATTCCCTCTCCCAAACATTTATCACTTTTGAATGTGGGCCATTTTTTATTTGTAGGCTGTCTACTATTTTTGTTGTTGTTTGTATTTCTAATTTTTTAACATTACCTATGTAACATTATCTAATTTTGTAACATTTGTAATATTTATTATTTCTCACATTTGCAATAATTGCGACTGAATGCAATTTATGTAAATATTACAAACTTATTATTTATTATATTTAATCTTCATATTTAACAAGAAGTATCTTAACCAATTTTAATTTAAATATATGAGTATTATCTTATATGTAATCCTGTGAGACTGTCATTCATCCAATAATTTCAGAGTTATATCATCACTGAGCCCATTAGTGAACGGCATGTATATTTTACTAATACTGTATTGTCATAGGAGATAGGCAAGAATAAAAAATAAACTGAAATACAAGAACTTGTAATAAAAGCAGAAATGATGAACAAAACAGCAAGAAAGATCATGAATTGGTCAGCACTAATGTGAAGATGAACTGTATGGGGGGGCGGGGTGTTGGTTGTTGAAATATCTGACCCGTCTACGCCTACACTTTTAATAACATATTGCAAGGTGATGAAACTGAAGATTGATTAAAACTTGCCAAAAACATACCTGATAATGAGAGATCAAACAAAAGAGGAGGCACCAGGCAACTACAGGTCAATTACCTGCATACCAACAATTTTCAAATTGCTAATTGGT
Source organism: Erythrolamprus reginae (assembly GCF_031021105.1). Classification (NCBI taxonomy): domain Eukaryota; kingdom Metazoa; phylum Chordata; class Lepidosauria; order Squamata; family Dipsadidae; genus Erythrolamprus; species Erythrolamprus reginae. Next base: position 32,359,688 of record NC_091955.1, on the reverse strand, counting down.
GTGGCAGCTGATGCATTCCAACATCTATTTCAGAATAAGCTCTTTCCACCTGAGCAGGAAGCAAACCACGCAAAGAAGAACAAAAACATCATTTCCTAATTGATAAGATAATTCTGGAAAACTGCTAAAGAAGGAAGACCAACTTCAATGTAACATGGATTGTTTAATTAAAAGAAGGCAGTAGACTCCCTGATGTGATAATCAAATATCTAAAATAGTATATGAGAAGACAAAGTATTAAATGGCCAGTACATTAAAAAAAAATAACAAGCAAAGCAGATAATAACAATCCCTGACACTAGATATATTAAATGTTCAGTTGACTGAGTTTCATGTTTAATGAATAAAGTATATAATAATAATACCTTGGATGCAAAAACAACAGAGAAGAAAAAACTCTTTATAATACTTTATAAAGAGTACTTCACTTTATGCACGTAAATAGATACTTTGCTCTTGAGTTAAAATGGTTTATACAAGAAACATCCCCGATTTGGTGGTGGGGTGTGAATGTTTGTCTGGTGGTGGGCACTAATCACAAAGCATGCCATGTGTGTGTTTATTTTTGAAAAAATCAATTAAAAAAACAGAGAAGAAAAAACTCAATAGTGCACCACAAAAATTGAGATCAGATGCAAGCAAGCTAGAACAGATGAAATAAAAAAGCAGAAGAACAAGACCAAAGAATACCTAATCAAGAAATATCACTTAAAAACAAAGAAGATCAAGGAAATAATAAATTAATAAAAACTTAATTAATAATAATAAAAACAAAGAAGCACTGGAAAATAACAAATAACAAATAACAGCAAATAACAGCAATAGCCAAGAAGATTAGCAGATATAAAGCTAGCATTGCAAATTATAGGCAGAATCTCCAATTTCAATACAATCAGAAATGTTTCTATCAATCCATCAGTGGAGAAACTACAGTGAATACCTGGATATCTTTCAAGCTGACAACATCAAGCACACAGAAATTAAGAAAAAGATTAGAAATGAATACATTAAGAGAGTGAAAAATATCTTTTCTTTTCTTTTTTTTAAATTTTTTATTATAAAATATAAACATGTACATCGTATAATACAACATATGGTACATTACAAAACATAAAACACGTAATACGGAATAAAGGAAAAACAAAACAAAAAAAAACAAAAATCGAACAGGTACAAGTGTCGGCGAATAAACAGGGGAGTTGTATTGAAAACGAAAAATAGCTCCAATTATATTTGCTTAATACCATGTTTCGAATAGATTATCAAAAGTGTTGAATGCCAGAGTTGAAATAAACATATTGTAGAGAAGTTAACAAATAATAATAAAGTTTCATATTTAAATATATATAAAGTCTCATATTATTCTATAAGATAATTGATTACTTTATACCAGATTTGTAACAGTTCAAGGTTATATTTTACATTTCAATCTTATAGCCTAATGTTCTCGCTTTTGCTTCCTAGCCAATTATAGAAGGGGTCCCAACTTTTATTAAAAGTATCCAATGATTCATTCCTAACTAGTAAAGTCAGTTTTGACATTTCTGCGCAGTATATTATTTTTTTAATTATTACTTCATTTGGGGGTAGCTCATCGTTTTTCCACCACTGCGCATAGGTTAGTCTTGCTGCCGTTGTTACGTGAATGATTAAGTGTACTTGGGGTTTCAATAGATTTTGTCTGATTATACCCAATAAAAAACATTCAGGGGTTTTGTCAAGTGACAGATTTAATATTTCGTCGATCCAAATTCCAATCTTGTTCCAGAATAGTTTAGCCTTAGTACATTGCCACCATAGGTGGAAGTAAGTGCCCAATTCTTGTTGACATTTCCAACAATTTGGTGAGAGTTTGTTATTCAATTTGGTTAGCTTAATTGGAGTAATATGCCATCGGTAAAACATTTTGACCAAATTTTCTTTATAGGAAGTGGCAATAGTCAATTTATAGTTCCTAGTCCAGAGTAATTGCCATTCCTCCTCTTTAATTTCATTTTTAAGGTCCAGATTCCATTTCTTGACATTAATTTTTGTGTTAAAGTTGTCCAATTCATTGTAATTTAAGTAGCAGTAAAAAAATTTGATTAGCTTATCCTGTGGGCCTATACAAAGCTTATCTAGCAGGGCATTTTTTCTTATCCCGAATTTTTTATTGTCTTTGTTAAATTTAGTTTGAATCTGAAGATATTCCCACCATTCCACTTTTTGCCCCAGATTTTCAAGTTCTAGCCTTGATTTGATTGCCCCATTTGGGTTTAGAATGTCTTTATATCTTATTATGTTGTTTCTTTTGTGTAAATTAGGATGTACATAGGCTTCTAAGGGGGCGTACCACATGGGAATTCCTTTGTAAAGTTTAGTTTTGATTTTTTTCCAGGTGTAGATAAGCGATTTCCTGATCAAGTGGTTGGAGAAGTATTTGTGGGTTATCGGCTTTTCGTCCCAGAGATAATAGTGCCACCCTGAATGGAGGTCGTGGCCTTCTAAGTTAAGAAGTCTAGTATTTGTTAGGCTCATCCAGTCTCTTGTCCATGCTAAAGATGCAGCAATATAGTAATCCTTCCAAATTGGGAGAGCCAGTCCACCTTCTTCTTTCTTTCCTTGTAAATATTTTAGTCGGATTCGGGGACGTTTATTTTGCCAGATGAAATTGTTAGTTAGTTTAGTCAAATTATTGAAAAATTCCTGATTTAATTGCATAGGGATTGTTTGAAATAAAAACAAAATTTTGGGCAAAGTGTTTAATTTTATGGCTGCAATCCTCCCTAATAGGGAAAGTTGTAAATTCCTCCATTTTAACAAGTCTGCTTGTATTTTGTTTATTAAAGTATCATAGTTATTTAATTTTAAGCTGGACACTCTGTTTGTCAAATTGATGCCAAGGTATTTAATTTTTGTAACTATTTGAATATCTAATTTTGCTGATAAGATATCTTTCTGTGATTGTCGTATATTTTTAGTTAAAATTTGGGTTTTAGTTTTATTTATTTTGAGGCCTGCCACTGTGCCATATTCTTCCAGAACTTCTAATAGTTTGGGACCTGAGTCTAAGGGATCTTCTAAGATAAATACCAGGTCATCTGCGAAAGCTTGAAGCTTATAGGTTTCTTTCTTACAATTTAATCCCCTTATATCTTCCTTGTCTCTAATAATTCTCGTTAATACTTCAAGGGTTAAAATAAATAATAAAGGGGACAGTGGACATCCTTGTCTTGTACCTTTATAAAGAGAGATTTTTGTCGATGTGTCTCCATTAAGAATAATATAAGCTGATTGGACAGAGTAAATAGCTTTTATTGCATTTATAAATTTGGGGCCAAATTCCATATATTCAAGCTGTTTAGTCATGAATTTCCAAGACACATTGTCGAAAGCCTTCTGAGCATCAAGAAATATTAACGCCACTTGTTTTTCATTATGGGCTTCATAGTACTCCAGCGTGTCTAACACGATTCTAATATTATTCTTTAGCTGTCTCCTGGGAAGGAAGCCATTTTGATCTGAATGTATAAAATAATTTAGAAAACCTTTGATTCTACTCGCTAAGATGGAGGTGAAGATTTTATAATCGGCGTTTAAGAGAGATATCGGGCGGTAATTAGATATGTCTGTATGATCTGTATCTTTTTTTTGGATTAACGCTAAGTTTGCTTCTGTCCATGAAGTTGGAATTTTACTTCTGTCTAGAGCCTCATTTAACGTTTCTAATAGTGCCTTTTCCATTTCTTTGGGAAGGTCTTTATATAGTTCTATGGGGAGCCCATCCGGACCCGGTGCTTTATTGTTTTTTTGACTTTTTATTGCTTCTTTCAGTTCTGTATCGGTGATTGGTTTATTAATTGTATTGACCATTTCTTGTGGTACTTTGGGTAGTTTAGCCTGTTCTAGAATTTCTTGAGTTTTTAGCTCATGAGTATTGTTTTGTGTAATATCAGTATACTCATAAAGTTTTCTATAAAAATCGCCAACAATCTTTTTTTTCCTTTCCAGGTCATGACATAGTTCTCCATTATTGTTTTTTAGACAGTTTATAAGTTTCTTTTCTTTTTGCTTTCTAAGTTTATTAGCTAACCATTTGCTAGATTTGTTGGCATTTTCAAAATTATATTGGTTAGTTCTTTTTATTTGTTGTGCCAAATTTTGTTGATCTATTAAATTTAGTTGATGTTTAATTAGTAGCATATTTTGTTTAATTTCTTTTTTTGGGGGGAATTTCTGAAGTTCTTCTTCTAAGGCCCTTGAAAAATATCTTGAAGTCCAAAATCAATGGAGGAAATGCCATCAAGGCAATCAACACATAATTATTGTATTTTAGTATGTTCTTATTTTAAATTGTTTTATAGGATTTTAGCAGTAGCATTAGCATTTAGATTTATATACTGCTTCACAGTATTTTATAGCCTTCTCTAGGCAGTTTACAGAGTCAGCATATATTGCCTCCAACAATCTGGGTCCTCATTTTATCCACCTGGGAAGGATGGAAGGCTGAGTCAACCTTGAGCCTGGTGAGATTCGATCTGCCAAACTGCTGGCAGCTGGTGATCAGCAGCAGTAGCTTGCAGTACTACACTCTAACCACTGCACCACCATGGCTCTTTTATTGGTAATATGTTTAACTGTTGTATTTTGATATGGCCTTTAGGCAAATCAATAAAATCTAACCAAGTATATCAGATGGTTGAAGAAGAAAAAAGGGCTTTGGAATAATATCTGAAGGAAAATGAAGAAGGTGCACTGAAGTTAATATGCCAAGAATGTTTGCTAACTATTGGAGAGACCAAACTGGCATACAAGAAAGACCAAATGAAGAACAGAATGGAGATATGGGAAAATAAAGCAGTTCATGTCCAGTACAGTAAAAGAAATAGCAGAAAATAACAAGATCTGGCAATTGCTAAGATCAGAAAAGTTAAAGAAAGAGGTCAATTTCTGGCTGCACAAGACCAAGCTTTAAGGACAAATGTATACAAAGTCAGAATTAAGAAGACAGGAACAGACAGTAAGTGTCGCCAATACAAAGAAGCTGAAGAAACAGTGAACCACCTGGTAAGCTGCTGCAAAAAAATTGCATAGACTGACTATAAGCAGTGACATGACAAAATAGCCAAAATGGTGCATTGGAAGATCTGCAAGAAATATCATTTGCCTGTAAACAAGAACTGATTGGACAAAAAATAGAAAAAGTCATAGCAAATAGTTAATTTGCTCCGAGACTTCAGAATTCAGACAGATAGGCACCTGCCATATAACACCATGAACTTAACAGTTTTCCAATAAGAAAGCAAATAAGTTTGGACAGTGGATGTGGAAATGCCTGGAGACAGCAGAATAGAAGAGAAAGAACTGGAGAAGATGACAAAAACACAAAGATCAACAAATAGAAATAGCATGGCAGTAGTATCAATAGTAATAGGTGTTTTGGGTACAATCCGAAACAAGAGCACCACTTGAACACCATAGATATTAATTGGTGGAAGATCTTAAGCATAAAACGTATCAGGAAAGACTTAATGAACTCAATCTGTATAGTCTGGAGGACAGAAGGGAAAGGGGGGACATGATCGAAACATTTAAATATGTTAAAGGGTTAACACAAGAACAAGGGGGCACAATCTTAGTTGGAGGAAGATCAGAAGCAACGTGAGAAAATATTATTTTACTGAAAGAGTAGTAGATCCTTGGAACTTTCAGCAGATGTGATTGGCAAATCCACAGTAACTGAATTTAAGCATGCCTGGAATAAACATATATCCATCCTAAGATAAAGTACAAGAAATAGTATAAGGGCAGACTAGATGGACCATGAGGTCTTTTTCTGCCGTCAATCTTCTATGTTTCTATGTTTAACAAATTTGCCATCAGTGAGTAGTAGAAGGTAGCTTTACTTGGAACAGCTTCCATCCTACAACGGTATAGGGAACATTGTCAGATTTGCCTATCCCAGGTCCTTGGTAAGGACTTGAAAGGTAGACAAAAATGCCAAACCCAGTCTGAACATCTGGCTGACTGAGATGAATAATAATAGCAATAACAACAACAGCAGCTACAACAATAATATATCCCAAATATCAAGCCAACATGGCAAAATAAACAATCTATTATACAAGCATGACTTAAAAATAAATGCAAAAATCCCCACTGAGCTTAAATCAATACTTAACACAGTTCAACTGTTCAGCAGTGACATCAAGATGAACTTTGAACTTTGAAAATGTGCTATATTAATCCTGGCAGTAAGGGAAAAAATAGAAGGAATTGAACTGGGAAATGGAAGGATAGTGAAAGCATTAGCAAAAGATGAATGTTAGAAATATTAGGCGTATTGGAAGCAGTGTTCCCTCTAATTTTTTTTTGGTGTGAGCAGAAAAGTATAATGTCTGAGTGGCACATTTCCATGCCTGGGCGTGGATCGGTTAGAAACAAAAGGAGATCACATGACCTCAGCACACACAGCAACGGTCATAAAAATGAAATGGCAGCAAAGTTTTGATCCTGCGATTATCGGGCTGCTGCGAAGGCCCTAAGTGTGAAAAAGGGGCATAAGTCACTTTTTTCAGGGCCATTGCGACTTTGAACGGTCAGTAAATGAACCATTGTAAGTCGAGGACAACCTGCCTTCCCCCCTAGATGTTTTCTGTGGAGATTCAAAATGGACTCCTGATCTGCTGATCTGCTTCTAAAAGAGTGCACTAGTCAGACAGATAACCCTTGACTTCTGTTCTGACCCCAATGGAGGCCAACGTTTCTATCTCCTGAGTAAGACGGTTATTAATTGAGTTCTGCCTCACTTTACCACCTTTCTTCCCACAGTCATTAAGTTAATCCCTGCAGCTGCTTGAACATCCCAAAAGATGTTTACATAACCCTGGGACATGGCCACCATCATAACTAACTTGTCAAGTGTCCAAAGTTTGATCCAATAACCCCTTTATTTTTCTAACAAAATAAAGTTAGAAGTATTGATTATAATAAGATATGCAGTAGGTGATACTGATTTGGATTAATGTATAAATTGAATTGAATTTAGCACTTTGGCATACTGGTTAATAAGTTAGAAATGTAATTGGTGGTGTACTTTTTGAAGGAAGGGGGGTCAGTTTGCCCACAGCTGCAGATAGCGCAGCAGCGGCCTCTAGTGGATGGTATGGCCAGAAATTAAAGTCATTTCCTGAAACTAAAGCTAATGTACTTGAGATGTTTAACCCTTTCGATGTAAAGCCAACATTCTCACAGGCATACCAGGCTGCACAAATGCAACGAGATGGACCTCCTCAAGTTCCAGCAACCTCTGTATCACAACAGAGACCCCCAGACCTGATTCCTCATCAGCCAGCCGAGCTTCCTCAGCCTTGCCACTGGGTGTTGTACCTCAAGTGCAACAACCACAAGCAGCAATGCCAGCTGCATCTACAAGGCAAGCTATCACCTCATCAATCCTGAAAGGTGAGTCTGTTTTGAAGGGGAATGGGCAGAATTATAAAATTTGGCTCCATAGGATAAGATTGCTCCTACTGGCTCATCAGATAGATCAGATCGCTCTGAATCCTCCAGTAAGGCGCTGGACTGAAGAAGAAAGAGAAGCGGACATAAAAGCAATGCTCCTCATTCTTATGAGTATTGACTCAGAACTATCAGCCAGGTACTCACCTGACATTACTTCCGCTGAGCTGTTAGAGTCATTGGATGGTATGTTCAGGCCAATTTCAGAAGAAGGCAACTTCATTCTGCTATCCCAATTCCATAGTGCCAAACTTAATCCTGGGAATGAAATTGTTCCACACTTGTCCAAGATGTTATCAATGCACAAGGACTTAGAGGAGAGAGGTTACCACATGGACTTCTTGCAAGTCAATGCTGCTATCATAAATTCCCTTGGCCCTGAATGGAAGGAGGCAGTTTTCAAATTTAATACCTTCCCATTGGCCCACAGAACAACACAGAGACTCTGTAACATGCGAACTGAAGAAGAACAGTTGCTGCACACTAGGTTTAGACCAATGTCAGCCACATACAAAACTAGCTTGGCCAAGAGCGGTCAACAGAAAACTAGCACACCAAGATACACACGCCAGAAACAATCTAAGAAAATGACACTCATAAATGTAGCCATTTGCAAAGTGTTCAATCTGGTGAGTCTGATTCTCCCACATATCCAACTCAACCCAAGGCGGTGCAAAAGAAAGGATCCAGAGGAAAGAGTTCCGGGGCTGCCAAGTCAACTCCCAAAGACTCCAAAGGTGAGAAATGTGTTTATGTTAACACTCTCCTCCTCAACACTGTTCCTGACAAGAGTCCATTGTACGACATACGTCACTTATGGACACTAGACAGCAGAGCAGCCGTGCATCTCGCATACCAGAAGGGATTCTTCACTGAGCTCCACCAGACAGATGTCAAAGAGGTGATTGGAGTTGCAGAATGCCTCTGCAAAGTGGAAGGAGAAGGAAAAGTCTACGTCAAAGAACTGGACAGCCACATCTCATGTGTTTTCTACGTTCCAAGTGCCAAGAACAACATTCTCAGCATGTATCGCCTGAATGAAGAATTAGGGACTGTAGTAACCCAAGAACTTTCAGAAGCTTACATTATGAAGGATGGCAAAATCCTTGCCACTGGCATTCCTATTAGAGATGTTTATTATTTAAAACCTAAACCTCCACCTAAGGGTGATGTAAGTATAAAAGTTCCAAAGGGCGAAAGCACAGGTCCATGTTGTGGTTCCGTCTGAGGCCCCTCCGGGAACGGCTGACCTTCTGTCGGTTTCCAGCTCAGAGGGAGAGGCTGAGGAACAGGAGGTGCAGACAGACGAGGAGGAGGAATCCCAGGCTGAAGAAGAGGGAGGACAGCCAGAGTCCCACCAGGGGGAGCTCTCCCCAGCAAGCAGCCTGGATTCCTTAGAGGAAAGTGCACAAGCCATAATTGATCTGCGACAACGAAGAGCTACTCAGAGACGGAATCAATTGGCTAAATACTTTCAGCATTAAAGTGGCAACAGCTGGGTTTGGGTGTGGTGCTCTTGGGAAAGGCTAAAAGGCAGACCCACCCTTCCTGGCTTGTGGAGTTTTATCTTTGAGAGTCGTGGGACCTGACTGTGAACTTTGGCGTCTTGGAATCCTGGTTTGTGCCTTTGACTATTGAAACCTTGGGGGGGGGGGTGCCAGCAAGAAGCTTGCTGTATTGTCTGGACATCAGGACCCTGCTGTACCGTATTATATCCTGTCTGTTGGGAAGAACAGGTTTTCCTCTGTGCTTATTTTTTCCAGTTATAAACTACTTTTGGCTTTTACCAGAGTGTCTGGCTGTTTTTTCCAGTTGGTGTTGAGGTCTGGGGGAACCCAGACAGAACAGTCCAGAGATAAAACCTAGTGCAACTATAGATTCAGAGGCTCCTAAAGCCAATGAAGTCTCCGAGGTTCCTAATGCTGTTACAAATGTTAAACCTGTATTAACAAACAAATCTTTTCATTCCAGATGTGTTCACAGATGGCACCGTCGCTTGGGGCATGCTTTCTACCCCGTTTTAGCAAAGATGCCTGAGTTTGTGAATGGTTTTAAAGTTGATGGTGTTTGCAAAATTCATCTAGACTGCAAAGTGTGCAACACAGCGAAATCTAGGGCTGCTCCTGTAGCTAAGTTTGTCCTACGATTGTCAACACGCATTTTTGAATTGGTCCACACCGACGTTGTCGGTACATTTCGGCCTACAAAAGGTAACTGTAAGTATTTCTTAACTGTTGTTGACAGTTACTCACGCTATAGCTTTGTTTTTCTAATGAAGCAGAAATCTGAGGCGTTTCAGGTCTTTAAAGACTTTGCTGCAGAGGTACTTACCCAATACGATGTCTGGATCAAGCGAATTCAAAGTGACCGTGGTGGAGAATTTATGTCCAAACAGTTCCATGGATGGATGATAAGGAATGGAATCCGTCAACAGACCTCTCCTCCTCACTCGCCTCCCCAGAATGGAATTTCTGAGAGAAGGAACGGTATTTTGCAGACAATGTTTCGTTGTCTCCTCGAGGATGCAGGCATGGACTTTTCATATTGGGGCGAAGCATTAAGGTATGCTAATTACATTGTTAACAGAACATGGAGTAGCGCAATACAAGAGACTCCTTATTACTTGCTTCATGCTAAGAAGCCTGATGTTCAAAACATCTACATTTTTGGTTGTTATGCCACTGTTAACATTCCACTTGACCAAAGAAGAAAAGGAGGTCCTGTGTCAGAAAGAATGAGATTCATCGGCTTTGATGAAAGCTCTAAGTACTACAAATTTGCTGACACTTACCATAGAGCTGTTATTTCCAATTCAGCCAAATTTGAGGAAGACACTAATTGGTCCAGTATACATAGTAATGATACTTCAGTTTATTTTCCTAAGGATAAAACAGATGGTATGGCGGAACCTGATTCTCAGGCAGCTGTTCCAGATGATGAACAGTCTTCGACAGTCGCAGAGGAAATCCCTGACGATGAACTTGGAGACGGAGATGATGATGAACAATGGACCAAAGTTCCAAGGCGTTCAAAGAGAACTACCAAAGGAACTCCTCCAAAGAGATTTGCACAGCAAGTATCTCAATCTCCTTTTTCTTTCATGTGTAACAATCTTACACTCCCACCTGAACATTTTCATCAGATTAAACTTTTGCCTGAATCTGAACAAGAAAAATGGTATGAGGCTATGGAACGTGAACTGGACTGTTTAAAGAAACTTAAGGTGTTCCAACAGGTGGAGCCACCAATAGACAAGAAAGTCATTGGCACACGTTGAGTGTATAGAGTCAAACAAAAACCTAATGAAGAAAAGCTGTACAAAGCTAGACTCGTAGCTCAAGGATTTTCTCAGATTTATCCAGATGACTACACTGACACATTTTCACCCACAGTCAGAAATGAGAGTGTCAAAATTGCCCTGATCACTGCTACTGCTTTGAACTTAGAGGTTTTTCAGTTCAATGTAGAGACTGCCTATTTGAACGCTGATCTGAATGAAGAGATCTACGTCAAGAGTGCTCCCGGGTTCCAGGACCGAGAAGGTGATGTCTGGTGCCTGCACAAGTCTCTCTATGGCCTGAAACAGAGCGCTCTCATGTGGTATCGCCACCTCATTCAAAAGCTAAATTTAATGGGCTTTATTAAGTCCGTCTCAGATGAATGCGTGTTCACAAAAGAGCAAGGTAAGACTTATGAAATTGTTCTTGTTTATGTTGATGATATTGTTTACATTGGTCCCAATGAACGCATGAGTGAAACTTTTGCTAAGGGTCTTGAGAAACATTTCACTTTAAAAAGCCTAGGGCATATTAATGATTATCTAGGTGTTCAGATTGAAAAAACTGAGAAGGGATTCTCTCTTTCACAAGAAAGCAAGGTTGACCAGCTTTTGCAGAATTGTAACATGTCTGATGCGAACACTTGTTGTTCTCCTATGCAGACTGATTTTTACAGGTTAACCCGAGAAGAACATCCTGAGTTTGAGAACCAAACGCTGTATCGGTCAGTGATTGGATTGCTAGTGTACATCAGCAGTTGGACAAGACCTGACATTTCACTGAGTGTGAATCTACTGTCCAGATACGTTGGCAAGGCAACTACGTTTCACTGGTCTTACATAAAGAGACTGTTGAGATACATGAAGCTTACAAAGGACATGAAGTTGTTCCTTGAGCCGAAACATGATAAGTACCCTGAAGTGATTTGCTACGCAGATGCTGACTGGGCAGGTGATGTAGAAACACGAAAAAGTACTTCTGGTTTCATACTGTTTTTAAATGGTTGTCCTATCTTTTGGAAAGTTAGGAAGCAGAAGTTTATTTCTTGCTCTTCAACTGAGGCTGAATATGCTTGTGTTTCTGATTGTTGTAATGCATTAACCTGTGTTTCTGCTCTCATTGATAGTATTTGGGAATGTCCAAAGAAACCAATTGTTATCATGGAAGATAATGTTTCAGTCACATATATTGCTGAAGCTGAATGTGTTGGAGCTCGTTCACGGCACATTGACATCCGGTATAGAAATACCAGAGTGTGTGTGAAAGCAGGATTCATGAAAATCCAGTATGTGCCTACTACTGAGCAGATCGCTGACTTGCTGAATAAGCTGTTGCCAGCTGATCAACATGAATACCTCTCCAACAAAATGTGCCTTAAGTGAATTGATGCCTTGATGTCTTGATGTCCCTTATGTCTCTGATGACTGCCAAAGAAGGGGTGTCACGCTGTGGATTGACAGCCTCCAAAGACATTAAGAAACATCCTGTAGTTAAATGGTTAACTCTGTTTGTTAATGTAGTTCCTCCCTCTCTATGATGTAACACTGCTTTGCTCACTTCCTCCCTCAAGCAGGAAGAGAAGCAAACGCCATCTCTCTTGCCTCTCTTAACAAAGATGTAAGACGTGTGTTTAAGCCTCTCCGGCTAAACTTATTTTTTTCTACTTTTATAATAAAAAGTTTAATTCATTTTTATAATGAATGCTTGTGCTTTAATTCTATCGACCTCCGGAAAGCCTTACCTCAGTTTTAACAGGCTGAGCTTTTCTCCGGTAAGATCCTCTTTCTGACAATATGTTTATCCCAGGCGTGTTTAAATTCAGTTACATCTGCTGGAAGTTTGTTCCAAGGATCTACTACTCTTTCAGTAAAATAATATTTTCTCATGTTGCTTTTGATCTTTCCTCCAACTAACTTCAGATTGTGTCCCCTTGTTCTTGTGTTCACTTTCCTATTAAAAACACTTCCCTCCTGGATCTTATTTAACCCTTTAACATATTTAAATGTTTCGATCATGTCCCCCCTTTTCCTTCTGTCCTCCAGACTATACAGATTGAGTTATTAAGTCTTTCCTGATACGTTTTATGCTTAAGACCTTCCACCATTCTTGTAGCCCGTCTTTGGACCCGTTCAATTTTGTCAATATCTTTTTGTAGGTGAGGTCTCCAGAACTGAACACAGTATTCCAAATGTGGTCTCACCAGCACTCTATATAGCGGGATCATAATATCCCTCATCCTGCTTGTTATACCTCTAGCTATGCAGCCAAGCATCCTACTTGTTTTCCCTACCTCCTGACTGCACTGTTCACCCATTTTGAGACTGTCAGAAATCACTACCCCTAAATCCTTTTCTTCTGAAGTTTTTGCTAACACAGAACTGCCAATACAATACTCAGATTGAGGATTCCTTTTCCCCAAGTGCATTATTTTACATTTGGAAACATTAAACTGCAGTTTCCATTGCTTTGACCACTTATCTAGTAAAGCTAAATCATTTACCATATTACAGACGCCTCCAGGAATATCAACCCTATTGCACACTTTAGAGTCATCGGCAAATAGGCAAACTTTCCCTACCAAATCTTCCCCCATGTCACTCACAAACATACTAAAAGAATAGGACCCAGAACAGACCCTTGTGGCACACCGCTTGTAACCTGTCTCTGCTCAGAATACTCGCCATTAACAATAATTCTCTGATGTCTATGCTGCAAATCCATTGAACTATCCAGGGATTAAGTCCAATCTTCACTAATTTATCTATCAGCTCTTTATGTGGAACCGTATCAAAGGCTTTGCTGAAGTCCAGTTAGACAATATCCACGGCACCACCTTGATCCAACTCTTTGTGACATAGTCAAAGAAATCAATGAGTCTGACATGATTTGCATTCAGTAAAGCCATGCTGATTTGGGTCCAATAAGTTATTGTTTTTTAGGTGCTGATTTATCCTCTTTTTGAGTAGAGTCTCCATCATTTTAACTACAATTGATGTCAAGCTAACTGGCCTGTAGTTACCAGCTTCTTCTCTACTGCCCTTCTTGTGGATAGGAACAACACTGGCCATTCTCCAATCCTCAGGAACATCTCTTGTTAGCAGGGATTGGTTAAACAAATCAGTCAGGGGGGTAGCAATGACAGATCTGAGTTCTTTAAGAACTCTGGGATGGATGCCATCTGGACCCATTGCCTTATTTATCTTTAATCGTTCAAGTTCTTCTAAGACATCGGCTTCTAAGATCACTGGAGCTGAATCCGTACAGCTGGAAGCAATGCTATATCCCTCTATAGTATTATTTTGTAAGGTGTCTTTTGAGAAAACTGAACAGAAGTAGCTATTGAAATGGTCAGCGATCTCCTTATTCCCATTAATGCATGTATTATTCCCGGTACTTAACTTTGTGATGCCGCAGACTATGCAACAACAAAGTCAAAACGGTTTCACATTTAATATGTGAATGCAGCAAAATTGCACAAACTGATTATAAAACTAGACATGATCGAGTTGCTAATATAATCCACTGGTCATTATATTAAAAATATGACTTACAGTATCTGTATCCAAAAAGTCATGGGAGCACAAAGTGGAAAAACCTCTCTTCATACATTTTAGTTTCCAGTCCAAATGTGTGGACAAATGTTTGTATGGCTGTTGTTTGAATGGGTATGACTGTTTTTTTAGCATAATTGGGGATTTTAAATTGTTAGTTTAGATTTAATGAATTGGATTTACTATTGTATTCTGTTGCTTTTATATGTTGTAAGCCGCACTGAATCCTCGGAGAGAGGCGGCATATAAATCCAATAAATAAATAAATAAGTATACTGTCACCTCTTTTCCTAGCTACCTAAAAATTTATACATATAGGGGGCTGAAACCTGTTTTGATTTATTTTTGTGATGGCATGATTTTTTTAATGGCTAATGTCCAGGTTAGTTTAAAATATTGTTAGTTAGATAAGGATATATAATAGATATTAATTCTACTTTTTCAAATATTGAAGTTTGTGATAAACTTTACTAGGATATACACCGTGAAGGGCTACCAAAATTTTTACTACCACACTGTGGGCGTGGCTTATGCAGGACGCCCTGCATTTTCTTTCAACATTCTTCAGTGCAAATTGGGTGCTCTGGGGTGGAGCTCCATTTTCGCTATCCCACTGCCACCACCACCACCACCCATCCAGGCAGTAGCCCATCCCTGTATGCCAGGGTATTTGATTGAGCCTAACAATCAAATGCATTTTTTTCTTTAATAAAATGATTAATCATTATTATTGCTTGCCTTGTTTTATACCTTTCAGAGTTGAGCATCTCTGTTGACATGTAGCAAATACACTAGACAAATCTTAGACCATTTCATAATCTCTCAGTTATATTAAAACACAATGACAGTACAGAATTAGAGATCAATATTAAAATGTCCTTAAACTGTTATATCTATAGAAAATGTAAATAACCTGTATGTTTTTTTCCCAGAGAATATTAAATATACATGTAGCACTCTGTATCTAGATTAATGGTTTATGGATGATGATTGTTATGGAAACATAAACCCTGTGATATATTTAAAGCAGTCACTGGTTCTTGCATAAACAAAATATACCCCATTGACTAGTTTAAACAAGTAGGCCTCATTAATTTTTATGCTGAATCTATTAATGTTTCCTTGTGTAGATTTTAAAGGAAATAAATTATTTATAATCAATGAGAAATGGATGCTCAGACGTAAAGTTACATATCCTAAAATATCCTAGTATAATTGTTCCTATTCATTTATGTAATGCCCGAATCAGGTTTCTGGGCATGCAACTTCTGGAATACAGTTAGGACACCCCAGAATTTGTTAGTACTCCCCTAAAAGGAGTCTGACAATAGCATGTATAGATTTAAGAGGATTCAATTCTCCCTCTGTTTCCTGGATCAAATTCTACCAAATTTTAGAAGAATTTAAATAAATTGTTCAGTAGCAATAAGAGATAATCCTCTCATTGTTCTCTCCATTCTTAGTTCTGCTCTCCTGAAACTTACTTATTGTATTTATATGCCCTTTTATTTCTTACAATAAATAACATTTGGTAAGGAAAATTGAGTCCTATCAGGGGTGAGTTCCAAATTTTTTTACTGCCACACTGTGGCCATGGCTTATTTTGATAGTCATGGGACTGGGTGGGAGTGGCTTTGTGTTCATGTGATTGAATGGGGGTTAGTGGTGATCATGTGACTGGGTAGGTGTGGCCAACTTGATATTACTCATGTCAAGGGTTAGGGTTAGGGTGCCTGGCCTCTCCTCCTCAACAAGATACAATTTTTCTGTCTATTTATTACTACTGAACATCCAAAATATACTATTTAATGCTATATATATATGCCATATGTATACATAAATATTACACACAGGCACACAAAAAGATGCATAATCTTAATGTATCAACCCATAAGGGCCCAGAATCAGTCTTCTTCATGTCCCATCCACCAAATATTGTCAGCTGGTGGGGTCTCAGAGAAGGGCCTTCTCTGTGGCAGCTCCATTGTTTTGGAACCAACTGCTTCCGGAGATTCGCACTATCTCACCCTCCCTGCCAGTCTTCTAAAAAGCTATCAAGACTTGGCTTTTCTGGTGGCTCTGGGACCATGAATGAGTGTATGTATTGCTTTTAAGGGGTAGAATGTATTTTATACTGTTTTTTATTTATTTATTGCTCTTTCTGTTACATTGTTGGTACTTATTCTTATGACTATAAGCCACCCAGAGTCCTATTGGAGTTGGGTGGCAGATACATCCAGATAGATAGGTAGGTAGGTAGGTAGGTAGGTAGGTAGATAGATAGATAGATAGATAGATAGATAGATAGATAGATAGATAGATAGATACTATACATACTGTATGCATATGTGTACACACATACACAAAGAGAGAGAGAGAGAGAGAGAGAGAGAGAGAGAGAGAGAGAGAGAGAGAGAGAGAGAGAGATATCTTCTAAAATTATACATCTCAACATCACTGCATTTGGAAAAACACACCAAGTCCATTTTCTGCCACACATTTAACCATAACGTCTGTACATTAGAACATTATACATGCTTTCAGATGTTCTTCCCTAGCTTGCGCATGACTGTTAGAGCCAGGAAATGTCATGGATTGAATAAAATGTGGCGAAGCTCACTTAACAATGCTCTTGCTTAGTAACCAAAATTTTGGGCTCAATTGTAGTTCAATAAATCAAGTACTATCTCTGCCTTCCTCTGCATGGCAGCCTTATCCTAGTAAACTCCTTCTCCTTTCTGGCAATTTTCCTCTCTGTTAGGGGCACCAAAATAATCCAATCAATGTAAGGTTTTCTGTTGCAGTGTGGGGTTGGATTAGATGACCTCCAAGATATCTTCCAAGTTCTAAATTGCTGTGCTGTTTCAAAGTGTCTTCTGAAGGCATATCTAGTGGCAGGGTTTGTGGTGCTTCCCACCTCTTATTCTTTCCTTTCTCTCTCTCTCTCTCCCCTCCTTCCCCTCTGTTCTGTCTGGGTCCCTCCAGAAGCCAACACCAAACCAAAAAGAGAATCAGACACACTGGTAAAAAGCAAAGGCAGTTTATATAATTCAAAGCAAACATAGGTAACAGAAACTGTTCTTACAGACAGGAACACGCTGGAACTTCACAGAGGTTTCACGAAGGCCATGAAAGAAAACAGGATTCTTGCTGTCAAAAACAACGCTGGAGATAACAAACCCACGCCTCCCCAAGTCTTCCAGACTTCTAGGCCACAAGCCAAGATCAGAGACGCTGAGAAGCGAAGCAGGGTCACAGAACTTCCAGTTGATAACTCTCCACAAGGCTGCAAGGGCGGGCCTGCCTTTTAAACCCTGCTGAGGAGAACCGCACCCAAACCCAGCTGTTGCCAATTCAGTGATGCAAATACCTTTCTAATTAATCCCGTCTCTGAGCTGCACGTCGCTGTCTCATGTCAATTATAGCCTGTGCTTCTTCATCCAATGAGTCCAGGCTTCTAGCTGGGGAGAGCCCCCCCCCCCCCGGGTCTCTCAGGCTGCTCTCCCTCCTCCTCTTACTGATGTTCCTCTCCCCCATCTGCCTGTTACTCCCCCTCCTGTTCACTGTCCTCCTCCTCTGGACATGGATCCAGCAGAGACGCAGCCGGTCCCTGAGGAGCCTCAGGCTGAATCACAACACCCTCTTTCTTTCTTTCTTTCTTTCTTTCTTTCTTTCTTTCTTTCTTTCTTTCTATCTTTCTTTCTTTCTTTCTTTCCTTCCTTCCTTATTTATTTATTTATTTATTTCTCTTTCTTTATCTCTTTTTCTTTCTTCTCTCTCTCTTCCCTCCTCTTTTTGATGCAGGAGACACATTACATCATTTGGAGGTTTTTATTAATTTAGGTCAGGAGACAGCAACCTTAAACACTCAAAGACCATTTGGACCTATTTTCCACAGAAAACAAAACACTGAGAGCCACAAAACCTCAGTGGGCATGGTCAACAAGACATCATGCACTCTCACCCAGTCACATGAACCCCCTTCACATCTTTATTCCTTCCTCCTGATCTTACATGGTACCTTCCTTCCTTCCTTTCCCCTCCTCAGATTTCACCTTCCTTCCTTCCCCTTCTTTCACCTTCCTTCTCTCCTCCTCTGATTTTACCTTCCTTTCCTCTCCTTTCATCTTTCTTCCTTCCCCCTCCTCTGACTTTACCTACCTCCCTTCCTCCTCTTTTCCTTCCTTCCTTCCTTCCTTTCTTTTTCTTTTTCTCTTTCTCCCCCTCCCTCCCTCCCCCTCCCTCCCCCTCCCCCCCGGTCTGGGCACAAAGTAGCTGTTGTTACAAAAGTTTTCATTTCTCTCTATAATACACCTGATACTAATCAATACCATATATCTCAACCATAGTTCCCTCTAAGCTGAGCAGTGAGCAATCGCTCACTTAAAAATCATCATCAACTCAGAGTTTTCCAAACCTGCCCAGAAGCCGAGAGGGAAAGAGTGAGAGGGAAGGAGAGAGAGAGGAAGAGAGGAAGAGAGAGAAACAGATAGAAAAAAGAGAGGAAGGAAAAAAGAAAGAAAAAGAATGGGAGTAAGAAAGAGAGAAAGAAAATCAAAATCTAGTTTGAAACTAGCTCAACTATTTAAGTGGCATTTTGATATTGATAGAGTTGCCCTATTATGAGCTCACTGTTATAGACACACAGTACAGTAGTTTATTTTGAAATTCTCTGAAGAAAACAGGGTGGGGTTTTTTTTGTTTTTGTTCTTTTTTGTTTATTTATTTATTTATTTATTATTTCTGTGCCGCCCAGTCCCGAAGGGACTGCCGCTCAGACACTATACTTCCCCCCCCCCAAAAAAAAATTAGAGGGAACACTGATCTCAACTACATAAAGCCTATGCATATTTACTTGGCAGTAAGGCTACTCTCTTTCAGTGGGATTTACTCCTAACAGATATACAATAATGATTGCAGGCAGGCACTAGCTCTGTTGTTTAATAATCTCTAAGTAAAATTTCTACATTAACAAAATTTATACCTAAACAACAGAATCTAGGAGCAAAAAAATCATAGCAATAGTCTGAGCTATCCTTCTTACCCTCTAACCCCCTCGCTTATTTTTGCTTTCAGGATTTCGAGGGAAAACTGAAAAGTCCAGAGACTAGGCTACGTAAAGACGGTTCCTTTATTTCAGCTCTTATAGGTAAGTGACAATCAGCGGAATACCGTCTGCTCAACCTGGGGAGAAACTGCTCTTTTTATACATTTGCGGCTCCCGCCAAAAGAGAGCAGCCCGCGTCTGAGCCAATCAGACGCGACTTCCTGTTTCCTGCTTAGACAGCGTTTCCACACGGAACCAACTATTTACAAGGATACAACACCCCTCCCTCCTTAGTCAGAATACATCACTCAAGAAAGCCACGTGACGAAATCCTCCAATCTGCTTGGTCTTCGCGAGGCTCGCTCCGACCTGCGCAGCTCATTTGAGTCCTCGCTTCCAACGGTGGAGGTCGGTTCGCCTGCACTTCCCCAGTGCGGCTGGGGCCTGGTTTGGGCTCCGGCACAACACCGACCTCTGAGGATGAAGATGGCTCGACGTCGCTGGAGGATCCTTCCTGACTCGATAAGTCCATTTGAATGTCCATTAAAGTGGGTTGCGCGTTACAGTCTATTAGAGTGGGAGAGTCTGTTTTAGCGGTTTGCTCAGGGGAGGTTTCAATGCGCTTTCGTACATGGTCAATGTGCCGCTTCCACATTCGACCATCCTCCAATTTTACAATGTATGTTTTAGGAGCAGTTTGTTGTACAATTGTTCCCTTCATCCAATTCAAACCCCCATCAAAATTCTTTGCAAAAACACTTTGACCCAAATACATTTGTCTTTCAGGGTTCACATACATTGGGTTATGAGTACAAAACCTTGGGTGTAACCTATCCAGTGGGGATCTCAGTTTCCTTCCCATTAGTATTTCAGCAGGGCTTACATGTGTGTGGGAATTTGGTGTAATATGTTGTGTTAACAAGAATTGGTCCAGATGCTGTTGTACATCTCCAGGGCCTGACCTGCGCAATGCCTCTTTTGCAACCCGAACGTATCGTTCTGCCAAACCATTAGCCCAGGGCGAGTAAGGCGAGATGAGGGCATGTCTGACCCCCAAGTTATCTAAAAATAATTCAAATTGCCTGGCTGTCAATTGGGGGCCATTGTCTGACACTAAGATGTCAGGACAGCCATGGGTGGCAAACAAATGGCGCAGAACCTTAATGGTGGCACTCGTAGTTATATTATTCATTGCAATGATTTCCACCCACTTGGAAAATGCATCTACCACTATTAAGAAATATTGTGACCCCACAAGTCCTGCAAAATCAATATGGACCCTGGACCAAGGCCCTGCAGGTTGTTCCCACTCTGCTGGAGTTGTTTTGGGGGGGTTAGGCCGCGACTCTTGGCATGGATCACACTTGGCTACCCACTTTTCAATATCAGTATCCAGACCTGGCCACCATAAGTGCCCCCTAGCTAGGCCCTTCATCCTGACAATCCCAGGATGGCCCACATGTAACATTGTGAGTACTTTGGTCCTTAGACTTTCAGGAATGATTACTCTATCACCCCACAACAGGCAACCTTTAACATATGACAATTCCAGTCTTTTGGTTTTAAAATCACATAAATCAGATTCTACAGAGTCATTCTGCCACCCCTTAAGTACACAGTTTACCACCTTTTTCAAAATTGGGTCTTGCTGCGTGTGCGCAGCCACCTCCCTTGCAGTAGTTAGTGGGATATCTTCGAGCTCTATCATTAAAACATCAGCAGATGGGGCAGGGTCCTCTACTAACTCTGCCATTGGGCACCTACTGAGACCATCTGCGTGGTTGATGGTTTTACCCCCTTTGTGAATGAGCTCGTACTGGTATCCTGAGAGGAACAAGGCCCACCTGATTAATCTTGGAGACATAAATGGGAGAGTTGGTTTGTTGGGGGCTAAGAGGCCTAGTAAAGGCTTGTGGTCGGTAACCAATTCAAAACTCCTGCCAAAGAGATAATTATGAAACTTCTTCACCCCAGCCACTAACGCTAGAGCCTCCTTATCTAGTTGGCTGTAATTTCTCTCCGTATTGGTCATTGTCCTTGAAAAGAAAGCAATTGGGGCCTCTGTATTATTTGGCAATACATGTGCCAAAACCCATCCTACGCCATATGGGGACGCATCGCACGTAAGCCTGACGGGTAGTAACGTGCTATACTGGACTACTACACTTGCAGAAGTTAACAACTGTTTTATTTGTAAAAAGGCTTCGTGTTCAGTTCTCCCCCATGTCCAAAGGGTTCCTTTCTGAAGTAGCCGCTGTAGAGGCTCTGCTGCTGTTGCCTTCTGTTTTAAAAAGACAGAGTAAAAGTTTAGAAGGCCTAAGAATGCCTGCAATTCTGTTCTATTCTGTGGCTCTGGGGCTTCCCTGATGGCTTTTAACTTTTCAGTAGTGGGGTGTATGCCTTCCCCATCTATTCTATATCCTAAAAATTCTACACTGTTGGTTCCCCACACACATTTGTCAGGTTTGATCCTTAACCCTTTATCTTGTAGTCTATGTAATACTTCTCTTATTCTTTCGTTGAGTTGAGATTGGTTTTCTCCTGAAATTAAAATGTCATCAAAATAGGGAATGGTCCCTTTAATTCTTGACAACAAACGTTCCATTATGCTTTGAAAAATCCCGGGAGCTATGCTTACCCCAAATTGTAATCTGGTACATTTAAATGCACCCCTGTGGGTGACAATTGTCTGTGCGAGTGCTGTTGGTTCATCGACAGGGAGCCGCTGGTAAGCTTGGGCTAAATCGATTTTTGCGAACACTTTCCCTTCCCCCAGGGAGTGAAGGAGCTGTTGTACCACTGGAATGGGGTAAGGATGATGTTGGAGGGCTTTGTTGAGCGTAGACTTATAGTCAGCGCAAACCCTCAAAGAGCCATCCGGTTTAAGAGGCGTAACTATGGGTGTTTCCCATGGCCCCTGCTCTACAGGAACTAAAATGCCCTGGCTTATGAGCTTATCTAGCTGTAGGTCAAGCTTGGGAAGGAGCGGAAGGGGTACCCTGCGAGGTTTGAGCCGGACAGGAGGGACCTTGGGGTCAATAGAAAAGGAGATAGGGGGCCCTTTATACGATCCCAAGGTGGGGTTAAACACTTCTGGGAATTCCTGTAAGAAGTTAGGCATGCTATCAGAGTTAACAGTACAGATACCAGAAATTTCAATTCCCAATGGTTCCATCCAAGCCAAACCCAGGAGAGAGTGTCTAGCCCCTGTAACAACAATCATAGGAAGGGTACATTTAACAGTCTTAAACATAATAGGTACATTCACTTGGCCTAGAACAGGTATTATTCCCCCTTGAAAATCTCTAATTACCAATGAGGTTTGTAAAAGGTCAGACTTTGAGAGGCTAGGCATGTACATTATAAGCTTTTCCCACAGCATAATGGTGTATTTAGACCCCGTATCAAGTTCCATAGAGCATGGCTTGTTGTTTAAGAGCAGTGAGATTACAATCTTGCCCCCATTTTTTGTTGCCGTGCTATTCACGGAAAATTGATTGTTACCTCTTGAGTAGTCGCGGTTAGCGGTTGAGTAGTTCTTGCGGCCGGAAAACCGGGAAAACCGGTTTTCGCGCGGTTGAGGTGTTTGATTCTGGAAACGAGGAGGACGAGGAGTGGAGAAAGATTCCTCAGGCAAAGGTGCTCTGCAGGCTTCGGCGATATGGCCGCGTCGGTTGCAGCGGCGGCAAATGGCGTCCCGGAAGGGGCAGCATTGGCGCGGATGGTTTCCTCGGCAGCCGGCGCAGGGGGCGACGGGGCGAGGGTATCTGGGTTGTCTCGGTTGGTCCTGTTGCAGCAGGAAACAGCTGTCCTCGTTGAGGGCTGGTGGGCTGAGGTCGTCTGGGGCCTCAGCACGGGAAAACGTGGAGTTGATCTTGGTGATGACTTCTTGCTTGTCGTGCTCCTTCAGCTCTTTGGCAGCAGCGTCGGCGACCTCTGCAGTTTATGCCAGCTTGATTACTGCCTGGAGAGACGGCTCGTCTTCGGTGAGGAGTTTGTTCCGCACCATGGCATTTCTCATGCCGAAAATTAAGGCATCAGTGAGGCGAGCTTCCGGGCTATCAAACTTGCATTTTGAAAGCACCGTTCGAAGACGCGTCACGAACTGATTAATGGATTCAGATTCGAGCTGGGTCATTCTTGAAAACTGGTGCCGGAAAACGACAGCTGGTTTCATAGGCTTGAAATGGCTCGCGAGCTTGGTTTGCAGGACGTCCCAAGTGACGGATTTGGCTGGGAGCGGATCGGTGAGAGTCTGGGCGAGATCGAATATTTCTGGGCCGCAGTAGTTTAGGAAGATTGCCCGCTTTCGTTCGGCGTCGGCGTCCCTTATTCCCGCGGCTTCGAGGAAGATCTCGAACTTGGCTATGTAGGCATCCAAGGAAGATTTCTCCGGATCAAAGAACTCAGGAGCCCGGCCGATTTGAAGGTTGTCCATCTTGCATGCGTGGTTCTTCCGTCCGTCGTCGCCAGTGAAAAGTCCAGAGACTAGGCTAGGTAAAGACGGTTCCTTTATTTCAGCTCTTATAGGTAAGTGACAATCAGCGGAATACCGTCTGCTCAACCTGGGGAGAAACCGCTCTTTTTATACATTTGCGGCTCCCGCCAAAAGAGAGCAGCCTGTGTCTGAGCCAATCAGACGCGACTTCCTGTTTCCCGCTTAGACAGCGTTTCCACACGGAACCAACTATTTACAAGGATACAACAAAAACCAAATAAAAACAGAAAGGAGGCAAGGACAGAAAACAGGAGAAGGATATTTTTCAGCCACTTTCTGGGACTAAAAATTTGAGGGGACCCAAGCAGGGTTGGGTTCTAAATTACCTCAATGCCAGTTTGCTTCTTCAAGATAGCGACCACACGCACAGTGCTGGAAACTCAGCTTCTGCACATGCTCAGAAGAAAAATAAAATAAAAAATTAAATTCAAAAATATTTAATTTAATTTAAAAAACGAAAGCCAAAAACATGATGGTGACCATATGAACAGTACCAGAAATTTGGCTTCTGCACATGCTCAGAAGAAAAATAAAATTTAAAAAGAAAGCCAAAAACCTGATGGCAACCGCATGCACAGTCTTGAAACTCGGCTTCTGCATCTGCTCAGAAAAAATATTTAAAAAATTAAATGCAATATTTTTTAAAAAGAAAGCCAAAAACACGAGTGAAGGGAAACTCTGTGCCACCAGCACCATTGACTCCACCCCTCTCAGGTGTGTTATCCTGAATACATGCAACCTTCTATTAGAATGAGCCAATATATTAGAGGTAAAAAAAAATTATAATAAATAGACCTACCGATACACCCACAACACATACTCACACAATCAGATATAGTATAATGAGATTAGCCCAGGAATCAACATTGACATGAAATCACACATGTGTACCCCCACACATACGCACCCAGAGAGAGGGACAGGCAAGGAGACAGAGCAATCTGCATTGCCATATATATTTTATTTATAACATTTTTGTTCTGTTTTTATTACTTTATAAGTAGTGTTGGGCAAACCCAACGAAGTTCAGGTTCGGCAAACTCACCCAAATTTTGCCGTGAAGTTTGGGTGAGTTCACCGAACCCTAACCCAAACCTGAACTTTTGCTTGCAGCAAGTCGCTGCAGCATCCTTTTCTGTAAAAATAAACAAGGAGGTGGGGAATTCCCCATCTCCTTTTGCTTCCTTTTATTTTTACAGAAAAGGATGCTGCAGCAGTGCTGCATGCAAAAGGAGGTGGGAAATCCCACAAAGGGATTCCGGGGGCGGGGCTTTGATGTCACGGAGACTCCTTCCTCCCTGTTTCGGCCAGCCAGGAAGTAGTCTCCGTGATGTCAAAGCCCCGGCCATGGAATCCCTTCGTGGGATTTCCCACCTCCTTTTGCTTGCAGCGCCACAAGCAAAAGGAGGTGGGAAATCCCATGATGGGATTCCTCACTCTCCTCCCAGGCGGCAGCATTTTGCGGTGTTCGGCTGAACCCAAACCCGAATCCGAACTTTACCCGAACTTTTAAAAAAGTTCAGGTTCGGGATCGGCATGCTGAACACTGCAAAGTTTGGCACGAACCCAAACCTTGCAAGTTCGGTTTGCCCAACACTATTTATACGTAACCTTATAAGTGATTCAAGGCACTGAACACACCTTCCTCCTTTTATTTTCCCCAGAGTAACAATCATATGAGGTGGGTTGGGCTAGAAGAAAGTAACTGGCCCAAATTCACTTAGCTGACTTTCTTGCCTAAGGCGGATGGTTTCTAGTCTGATACCTTACAGTGGTTCTCAACCTTTCTAATGCCACAACCCTTTAATACAGTTCCTCATGTTGTGGTGACCTCCAACCATAGGTCTAGTATCAATTCTCCCAACAGAGCTTTAAGATGATTGGCAGGAAGGTCAGAGGGACACCCACTGTAAATGCCTGATTGGTCGGGTTGTAATAATATGTTCCAAGGTGCCAGAATAGAAGCTTTAGTTCCTAACACCATGGGAAATTTGTCTTTTTCCTTGGTCTTAGGCAATCCCTGTGAAATGGTCATTCAAACCCCAAAGGGGTCCCGACTCCCAGATTGAGAAGCACTGCTATACTAGCTATTTTATTAACAAGAAAATATATTTCATCCTTTCTTTACAGAATAGTTGTCTTAGAACATAGAAACCAATGTTTCTTTTGTACAGAAATAAAACAATCATCTGAAAGACTAAAATAACACTTAGCTGAATCCTAAAATAGCCTCCCCTTCTTGTACCTCATTACAAATACAGTAAGAAATTACACAGCCACTAGGATTACTTTTCTAGAAACTACTGGTTTTCTTGTATGTTGAGTATGGGACACAGTGGCTCTACTATACTAAAACCACATTTTATTTATACAGTTCAAATTAAAAAGAGGAAGAAAGAGAAAATGAAACAAAATGAACAAGCCAAAATATATTATTTGGTTTAGAAACTTCTCCTAATATTCCAGCTCAAATACGTTTGACAAATGCTGCGAGTTAATGTTGTTACTGACTATTCACTGATCATTCTCCAGTTTATGTCTCACCATATTTGCAATATTCTTCTTTGTATTTCTAATGGATAGACTGTTCTGGAAACTATTTCCCATGGATTATCCAGCCAATATTTACAAAATATGTCATTTTCACAAATGTTT
The DNA here is from genome assembly GCF_031021105.1 of Erythrolamprus reginae. Lineage (NCBI taxonomy): Eukaryota > Metazoa > Chordata > Lepidosauria > Squamata > Dipsadidae > Erythrolamprus > Erythrolamprus reginae. The sequence continues at coordinate 32,333,159 of NC_091955.1, read as the reverse complement.
AGAATTGCTTGTCATCTTTTGAAATTTAGAAGCAGCAGCAATAGCTGTAAGGCAAAGCACTGTGAGATCTGTCAGAGATTAAAATACCATAATTATGTCTTCGTGTGTTCTAATCTATTCATTATTTTCTGAGTATGAAGCCAGACAAGGAAAGTAAATTCTGCATGAAATCTATGGCATTTACATCTCTGTCATATATATCAGTGCATGCAGGTGATAACTCTGAAGCCTTGTCCTACTTGTAGACAAGTAAGTTTCTGCTACCCTAAATCTAATGACACTCTGACAAGCAAAATGAAGGCAAGATTATTGGAAACTTTAAGGATAAGTAATATTTAATCCATCATCAAATAACTATTTCTACTAGCAATCTTATTTAATAAGTTATTTTATGAATAAGAAGAACCTGGTTTGTACATTCTGTTTATATCCCTTCTCAGAAATTTGTAAAGTATCCAGGAAGGATTCTCTGGACTAGAGATTATAATTAAGTATGAGAACAAATCAATGTGTGTTGTTACACACTTAGCCATAATATGAGATCAAAATATGAGATCAAAGCTGTCCAGTGCCAGATTTGTATGGCTCCGGTCATGAAAAGAACAAAATGGAAGTAAACCAATTTGGATGTGAGTGCTAGCATGGATTGGCAGCACTATATCCTCCTTGCCAGTCTAAAGACCTAGTTTAAATATCTCCAAGGCACGTCTTTAGTGTAGAGTCGGACACGTCCAGTCGGAATCAACTATTATTTATTAAGCTCAGTTAAACAGGAACATAACAGAACCAACAACATTACTTATATACTGGCAGCTTCATGAGGTAAGAACCAATCACCAACTGAGTAGCTTCCCGCTCCCGGCTGACACATCCCGGATTAATATATCCAATATGACAAGGCGTTACAAGTCACTATGGCTTGTCTCCAAGCCACTTCCTGAAATGGGCGGGGACATAACACTCCTTTCCCTTACGTTTGAAAATTCGTAATCCTGTAGGTAGGCGGGCTTCCGGCGGATCCTTCCCGAACGCCTAGGGCTGAATTCTCCTTCCACTAACCTCTCTAAGGGCAACGTTTCTGAAGGTCCAGGGTTGTTTTGCTTAGGTTCCTCCCGACCGGACTCCCCTGACCGTAGGTAAGTATTGGTAGTCGGATCTGCTTCCACTGGGACAGATTCCGTTCCACGGCTTTCCTTTCCCCCTGTCCCTTCCATGGGAAGGGCCCTACTGCTATCATCTACTAGCGTTTCTGCCCTCCGAATCTGGACTTGGTCCAGGTGCCTGTGCCAAGTCTGGTAAGGATACTTCAAAAGAACGAGGGCCTAAAACTCTAATTACCTTAGCAGGAACCCAGGTTGGACCACTATCATACGCTCGTGCAAAAACCAGATCTCCCATACCAATGTTTCTGTCCGGTGGGTCTGGCCACGGGGTTTCTGATTCATACCAAGGATGCAACCTGTCCAAAATAATTCTAAGTTTCCTACCCATTAATAACTCAGCCGGAGTTTTCTGGGTAGCCAAACAAGGTGTGGAGTGTTGAGCCAGAAGCAAACCTGCTAGATTCTCGTTCCAAGACCCAGGCGGTAACTTTTTTAAAGAATCTTTAACCGAGCGAACCATCCGTTCTGCTTGCCCATTACTGGCTGGGTGCCAAGGGGAAGTCAGAGCATGCCGGACACCTATGCTCGCCAAGTAAGTTTCAAAGAGGACCAAAGTGAATTGAGGACCGTTGTCCGAAACCAAAAGGTCCGGGTATCCATGGGTAGCAAACAAAGTCCTCAAAGCATCTATGATTGCATGGGACTGTGTAGAGCGCAGGTGCACGACCTCCAACCAGCGGGAATGGGCGTCTAAAACGATTAAAAAATTTTGACCTAAGAAGGGGCCCGCCAAATCTATGTGGATGCATGCCCAAGGACCCGCAGGAGGTTCCCAGACCAGGGGCCGGGTGCGCAGAGGAGCTGGGCGGTTCTCCTGGCACCTGAGGCAAGCTGCCACGCAACCCTCTATCTCTTTATCAATGCCCGGCCACCATACGTAGTCGCGGGCTAGGCCCTTCATCCTTACAATCCCCGGATGGTTACTATGGAGGATGGCCAGGACCCGGCATCGGAGAGGGGGCGGAATGACAACCCTAGGACCCCTCAACAGGCAACCCTTATCTACCGACAGTTCGGATCTGCAGATGCCGAATGAGGAAAATTCCCAAGCCAGTGAATTCTTCGGCCACCCTCGGAGGACCCACTGGCACACTCTTGCCATGGTAGGATCCCGGGCCATTGATTCCGCTACTTCTGGCACAGCCAGGACTAATGGTCCTTCAGTGAGAGCAAAAACTGTGGAAGCCGGAGCAGGGCCCGTCAGGACATCTGGAAGGGGGCATCTACTTAGTGCGTCTGCATGGGCTATATGTTTGCCCGGTCTGTATACCAGACGGTAGGAATAATTGGCTAGGAAAATAATCCACCTAGCCATGCGGGGAGAAAGGACTACTGGGCTTTGGCAATTCCCTGCCAAGAGTCCCAAGAGGGGTTGGTGGTCCGTGACCAACTCAAAATTTCTCCCGTATAGATAATCGTGAAACCTTCTAACCACCGCAATAAGGGCCAGTGCCTCTTTGTCTATTTGGCCGAAATTACGCTCAGCCTTTGCTAGGGTCCTAGAAAAAAATGCCAATGGTGCCTCAGCTCCATTCGGAAGCCGATGGCTAAGCACCGCCCCTACCCCGAATGGGGAAGCATCACATGTAAGGACCAGTGGTAATGTCGGGGAGTACTGGGTCAAAACAGTATCGGAGGTGAGTATGTCTTTTACGGCCATAAAAGCGCCCGCCTCTCTTGGTCCCCACTTCCACTTAGCCTTGTTGTCCAACAGGCGATGCAAAGGTTCTGCTACCGATGCCTTATGGGGAATGAACACAACGTAGAAGTTCAGCAACCCCAAGAATGCTTGAAGCTCCCCTTTCGAACGTGGTACCGGGGCCTCCCTGATGGCTCAAGTCTTCTCTGGGGTTAGATGAATACCTAAGGCATCAACTGTGAATCCCAAGAATTCTACCCTGGGCACTCCAAACACACACTTATGTAACTTTAACTTAAGACCCCTTTCCTGGAACTTCGATAAGACTTTCCTAACCCTTACCAATAACTCGGCTTCTAAGGTGGCGGAGACTAACACATCGTCGAAATAGGGCACCGTTCCTTCAGTTCCATATAACAATTTCTCCATGAATCCCTGGAATATTCCTGGGGGTATGGATACCCCGAACTGTAATCTACAGCATTTAAATACCCCGCAATGTGTCACAATAGCCTGGGCATCTGCCGTTTCAGGGTCTACAGGCAGCTGCTGCTAGGCCTGCGAGAGATCTAACTTGGCAAAGATACTCCCCTGTCCCAACGAGTGGAGGAGGTGCTGCACCACTGGAAGGGGATAGGAATGGTGGGCTAGCGCTTTGTTTATCGTACATTTATAATCCCCACATAACCGGATTCCCCCATCTGCCTTTACCGCTGTTACAATAGGGGTTTCCCAACGGGACTGATCAGTTGGCTCCAGGACCCCTTGAGCTATTAACCGATCCAATTCGGCATCCACCCTTGGCCGAAGTGCTAGAGGAACCCAGTGGGGTCTTAGTCGGATCACCGGTACCTGAGGGTCAAGACTAAATGATATCGGTGAACCTGTGTAACAGCCCAACCTTCCATTGAACACCGCAGGGAATTCCCTGGCCAAGGCTGTAAATGTAGTACCTTCCCGTACCGTATTAACCCCAGTCACCGCTAAGCCTAAAGACTTGAACCAGTCCAACCCCAGCAAGTTTGAAAACGGCCCGTTAACTACAATTAAAGGCAAATGTCCCACAAAATTCTTAAAGCGAACAGCAAAGTGTCCTTCGCCAATGACCGGTATGCTTCTTCCTTGGTAATCACGCAGGTTGAAGCTGCATGGAGACAGATCACCGTGTGACAGCTGAGGAAAACAGTGTTTAGCCCTAGACCAGGATACCAAGGAACGAGCCGAACCACTGTCCACTTGCATAGAACACGATGCCCGGCCTAGGCCAACCTCCACCGCAATCTTTTCCGAAGTTGAGGATGTTTCCCGGATGATCGTAGGTATTCTAGAGGGAATTGCTCGAATAACGTTGCACTCATTTCGGTGATATGTAGTGTCTCTAGGAGTTCCCCGGTTCGTGAAGAACCCCGAATCCCGCTGGCCATAAGATGCCCCGGTTGGTTGATACCACAAACGGCAGACCCGGGCGATGTGGCCTCGGCCACCACACCTCCAGCAAAAGGCGTCCTTAAAGGGGCAGCTCAATCGGTAATGGTCGCCCCCGCAACCCCTGCACGGCGACGGCGGTGGCTTCTGGCGATCTATGGCGGGGTCTTTATTCTGGCTGCTTGCCAGATGGCAAACCTCTTCTTCCGACTCCAGAGATTTTTTAATCTCCTGTGGAAGTTGTGAATGATTGGTGCCCGAAACTGCTGAAGTTGCGTTCACGGAGCCCTCCATGGCCGCCAGGGATTGGGTAGATAGCTCAAACGCTCTGGCCTCAGCCAATGCTGTTTTAAATGTCAGGTCTTTCACTGCCAATAAACGACGTTTGAGACGGCCATCTCTAATGCCAAATACAAGTCTGTCCAGCAAATAGTCCTCCAGGTTATCAAACTCGCAATATAATGCCGCACGGCGGAGGGCTGCTACGAAATCATTAATGGACTCGCCCTCCAGCTGGTTCCTATGGTAAAACTTATAGCGCCTGGCACAACGAGAGGGCGCAGGGGCATAGTGATCCTGCAGTGTTGAAAGAAATGATTGCCATGGCACATCATGAATGGAGGTTGGAGCAAACAAGGCTCGGGCCGTCTCGAACATTTCAGGGCCACAGAAGCCTAAAAAATACGAACGTTTGTGATCCCCAGAAATTTCTGTGTACCCGTTCAAGATGAGGAAACAATCAAAATGGGCCACATAAGAATCCCAAGTTTCTCCCTGTGGGTTAAAGGGTGGAAAACTAAGCTGCGTTGCCATGGTGAATTTAAATAACTACCTTCCCTTCAGGGTTTGCATTAAGCACCATTCGTCACCACTGTAGAGTCGGACACGTCCAGTCGGAATCAACTATTATTTATTAAGCTCAGTTAAACAGGAACATAACAGAACCAACAACATTACTTATATACTGACAGCTTCGTGAGGTAAGAACCAATCACCAACTGAGTAGCTTCCCGCTCCCGGCTGACATACCCTGGATTAATATATCCAATAGGACGAGGCGTTACACATCACTATGGCTTGTCTCCAAGCCACTTCCTGAAATGGGCGGGGACATAACATTTAGCACATAAATTTAAGAGACACCATTAACTCTCACTTTCCAAGCTATACGGTGTTTCCCTTAAAAGAAGACCTAATCTTATTTTCTTTTGACGCCCCCCCAACACACAAATGACTAAGGCTTCTTTTTGAGTGGGTCTAATTATTGACTCACTTTGCCATGACAGCACTGGCAGCAGGAGTCTACTGCCAGCCCATTGCTATGGTCACTTGCGAGCTACAAGTGACCATAGGAGTGGGTTGGCGGTAAGCAGTAGCCCTCTGTAGCCGATAAAAGAGCTCTGGATCAATCCTGAGCTCTGTTATTGGCTACAGAGCTCTTTCTGAAGGGCTCTGACAGCAAAATAGAGGTCAGGGATGATATGCATGTCAATCCAGATCTCACTTCTTGGTTGCAGAGAGATTTCTGGAAGGCTTCTGATGGTGAAACGAAGGCTGGGAACACCATACATGCCAACCTGGACTCAGATTCTCAGCTACAGAGGACTTTCCAAAAGGCTTTGATGGCAAAATGGAGGCCAGGAGTGATGTGTGTGAATGGTGCAAGTGGCTGCAGAAGAAGTGTAGTTTCCATGCTGTAGCCGGCCTGAATCCAGACTGCTGGGGACCTAGATAATCGGCTTCTTCCAAGGACCACTGGAGTTGGAGCTCCACCACCTTCTCGACAACCTTCCCCATAAAGGGAAGGTTGGAGACTGGACGGTAGTTATTAAGCACGGTTGGGTCCAGAGAAGGCTTCTTGAGGAGGGGGCGCACAAGTGCCTCCTTATAAGGAGCCGGAAAGGACCCCCTCCCCAAGGAGGCATTGACAATTTCCTGGACCCAGCTCCGTGTCACCTCCCTGCTGGCCGAAACCAGCCAGGAGGGACACGGATCCAGTAAGCAGGTGGCAGAACTCACAGCTCCAATGGCCTTGTCCACTTCATCAGGTGTCACCAGATCAAACTCTTCCCAGACAGGTGGACAAGTACATGCCCCAGTCACCTCAACTGACTCGTTATCAGTCAACTCTGTTATCCAATTTTGTGGCCTTGTGACAAGCAAAGTCAATGTTGAAGCCAGATTCACTGAATAACCGTATTATTAATTGTTCTGCCGACGTGTCCCAACTGCCCGTAATTGGTCCAAAAAGACACACACCACACAATAGAAGGAAAACCAAAAGTCTTTATCAACAGAAAAGCAGAAAAAACTCCCTTTTTAAATGTCAAAGGGATTTTCTGGAACACACAAGGCACAGGTTAAATGCAATCCAATTTCTCACCCAGTAACTGGAAAATTGAGTCCAATTCCAAAGTCCAGAAAGTCCAATCTTGAAAAGGGAAACAGCAAAACCACGATCTTGATGAAACTATGGATCATATAAACTTCCATGAGGCTAAATCAGCACGCTGCTCTTTTTATCTGTAGCACTAATTACAGCAGCCCCACAGGTGGCCTCACTTATCTCCTGTAATAATCCTTCAGTTGTTCTCTCCTATGCATCACTCTACGCATGCGTGGGTCCATCATACGTTCTTGTTCAGAATCCAGGGATGATAAGGATGATTGATCTCCTCCTGGGCTGTCTGCCAAACTCCCCTCTTCCCTGCTACTCACACTTCCTTCATCAGAGGAGCCTTCGTTGGGAGATTCTATCAGGAGCAAAACAGGTCTGTGGCATGTGGATGTTTCCCCCACTTCCACCTCCACATTCCTTGGGGCAGGAGCTGGGCCAGAGCCAACCATAACAATTAATTTAACAACTGCAGGGATTCACTAAACAACTATGGCAAGAAAGGTTGTAAAATAAAGCAGAATTCATTTAACAAATATCTCAGCAATAGAAATTTTGGTCTCGATTGTGATTGTAAATCGAAGACTACCTGTATTAAGGACTGGTATAGTGGCTGAAATGATTTCTTGGCAAGTGGTTAAAATGCTTTTTTGTTTACTGCTGATTTAGACCTAACAATTATATATATGTATACAAACTTTCTGGAATGGGAAGAGTTCTCCTCACTTCCGCCCACGTCTCCATATTACTATTTTACCATTTTCTCTCATCAACTCAGAAAAAAGGCTTTTGCCACTAAGTCCTAGATAGCCCACAAATCTGTTTGGGAGCATTGGAGTAAAAAAAAAGTTCTAAAACTAAAGAACAAGCAAGCAAACAAAACACCACAACCCCCACCCGCCCCCAATAACTCTAAAAACTAAAGTGACATGAACAATTCAATTTTTTTTTAAAAAAAACTTATTTACTTCAGAAACTTCTATTATATTTTATTCCCATTAATTCCAAGAAAAACATAATCAGGACAAAACTTTATGCATACAGTATATACAGTACAGTGATCTCTCGGTTAGCGCGGGGGTTACGTTCCAAGACCTCCCGCGCTAACCGATTTCCGCGTTATATTGGATGCGGAAGTAAAACCACCATCTGCGCATGTGCGCCATTTTTTTCATGGCCGCACATGCGCAGATGGTGGAGTTTGCGTGTGGGCGGCGGGGAAGACCAAGGGGAGGTTCCTTCAGCCGCCCAACAGCTGATCTGCTCCGCAGCGCGGAAGCAGCGAGGAGCCGAAGATGGGGTAAAGGCAAAGGGGAAACCCCATCTTCGGCTCCTCGCTGCTGCCGCGCTGCGGAGCGGATCAGGTGTTGGGCGGCTGAAGGAACCTTCCCTTGGTCTTCCCGCTTGCCGCTTGCCAGTCCACACACGCCCCCCTGGATGAGCCGGCCACAGGGGCGAGGGGTGGGGATGAAGGAGCAGGACTTCCCGGGCGGAAGGCATGCTCGGCTCTGCCGCTCCAGCCCCTTTCGGCCGAGCAGCCAGGGAAGTCGAGCCAGGCGTGGCGGCGGCCTGCGCCGATGTTCCCCGCTGCGACGGAAGGCAGTCGCTTGGCTAGGGAGGCTCGGCCGAAAGCGGCTGGAGCGGCAGAGCCGAGCACGCCTTCCGCCCGGGAAGTCCTGCCCCTTCATCCCCACCCCTCGCCCCTGTGGTCGGCGGGAATGAAAGGGCAGGACTCCCTGGGTGGAAGGCGTGCTCGGCTCTGCCGCTCCAGCCGCTTTCGGCCGAGCCTCCCTAGCCAAGCGACTGCCTTCCGTCGCAGCGGGGAACATCGGCGCAGGCCGCCGCCACGCCTGGCTCAACTTCCCTGGCTGCTTGGCCGGGGAGGCTCGGCCGAAAGCGGCTGGAGCGGCAGAGCCGAGCACGCCTTCCACCCAGCGATTGTTCCGCTGCCGCCAGCATGGCCTGGCTGGCAGCGGAAAATGTAACGGAGCCCACGGGGGATTCGCCTTCCTCCCACCCGCAGCCGAGACTGATTGTGGGCTCCTTCGCAACCTCGGAGAGCTTCCGGGGCATGAAAGCTCACGAAAACCAGGAAGCTCTCCGACGTTGCGAAGGAGCCCACGATCAGTCGGCTGCCGGCGGGAGGAAAGCGAATGCCACGGGGCTGGGCTCGGCTCCCCCCTCGGCTCCCCCCCTTACCAGCCCCGCCGCGGAAGGCTCCATTCTGTTCCCTGCCGGCCCGATTGAGCGGCCGGCGGTCTCCATTCAGGGAACAGAATAAAAAAAAAATTTTTTTTTTTAAAAATTTTTTTTTTAAATAATATTTTAATATTTTATTTTTTAAATAATATTTTTTGAAAAACCGCGTTGCAGCGTTTCGCGCTAATCGAGAACGCGCAAGTCGAGGGACCACTGTATAGGTGTCTGCATTTTGTTTTCATTTTAAATTGTTAGTTGTTTAAGTATTGGTCTTCATATCTGAGGTTGTAACTATTTGAACACTCAGCCATGCAGAAATGTTTATTTCTTTGGAAAGCTAAGCTGAGAAATTAATGTTTCCATCACCACATTCAATTAAAGATTAAAGGAACTCTTGATTAAATATAATAAATTCAACTTTCTCTAGATACATGTCTTTTGAAGATAACTGAACAATCCTGTAGAGAACATTTGGTACCCTTCCTGCACTCAATTCCTACCTTGATGGCAGCATTGTGCATCAGACCTCTTTAACATAATTTTAATATATCTGTATGAAAAAAAATCTTATTCTGGGTTGCCTGGTCATATTTGTTTTGGGTTAAATCTCTGCTTGTACATCCCTAAGGAACATAATTGAAGTCATGGAAGCTGATGGAATGAGTTTGGTGGTTGATAAGTAGGAAATGCTTAGATTTGGGGGCATATGTAGCCTTTCATGTGCAAAGTTCTCATTTTCAGATACCCCAGGCTACTGGCTTTCCTGATTTGCAATTAATTAGGATTCTGATTTAGGTTGAAAATTCCAATACCTATATGTTCTTTTATACATATTTCAGATCATGCTGGCTGAAGCAAATAATTGTAGCTGTAGTCAATAAATCAGTACACTCTAAAAGAACTACTTATACTCTGGGACTGATTCAAATTCAAATACATACTTTAGTAAAATGTATTCTGAGGCCAGTTCATTAAAATATCTACCGTATCATGTTAAATAAAAAAATATTTTTAAAGTATTTATCTTCTGTCCATTTTTGCAGGCATATCCTTTTTTTGTATCCCCATAGACTAAATTTACAATTTGATTATATGTAAAAGTTAAAAGTGCTTGAAAAACAAAATAGAGGTATTTTTAATATATATGTTTTAAAGTTTTAAAGCATGGGCAGCACATGACTTATGCAAGGTTTGGAATGCAAACAAAATTATCAATGCAGCATAATGATGTTTTATAAATTATTGTGGTAATAAGGAAACAAGCCAAACTGGGTGTAAAGAAGATATTGTTTTGTGAAAGGGTTATAATGGTTGTACATTAGCCTATAAGAGCAGCATGTCTAATAGTATCAGCAGTGAAACTCAAACTCAAAGTTGTTGGAATATTGAAGCTTTTGCAGAAGCTGGTGATCCTCAATAAACATACCACCTTATACATTTCTAATATTAATATATTTTAGTTTACTTATTTTCTACTAAATAATAAAAAATTAATTTTACTTCTTATTTCTTTTTTCCATATGATTCTTTCTCTTTAATACAAACTGATTTTATCCTCTTAATAGGTAATCCCATCCATTTATCAAATTTCTAACTATCATTCAAACCTACTTTTTGTCTATTATACCCCATAAAAAACATACCAACTTTCAACCTTCTAATTAGCATTTACATTTTTCATATATTTTTCTGTTATTTTATTTTTATTTCTATAAACTATTCACACATATATTTAATAATTTTTTTTGCCGACATTGTAACTCTTCTATATTCATAACTTATATCAAAGAGTCTTACTGGGGGGAGATTTCAATGCTAGATTGGGACCAGATGATTATACATTATATACAAAATATCATCATTATCCACCAGCGGAGGCTCCCATAAGAACAAACTCCTCCCTCACACGACTCTCCAAAGACAAAAAAGCAAATTTTGCTGGCCTCTTTCTTGCAAAGATGGTGAATAAACTTAATTTTTATATAGCCAATGGATCCTGGGCTGGAGATTATCCTGGCGAGATCACTTTTATGGCAGGGTCCAAAACCAGCACCATAACCTCTATGGGCATATTACATTATGTAAAAATTTTTGAAGTCCTTTCTTACCTGGAAAGTGATCATCTACCTTTATGTATATACATGAAGTCTCTCATCAGGCAGATGCCCTTCGCAGACCAATTTATCCCTGCAATTTCTCCAGCAGGCGCAACAAGATGTAGAGTCAAATGGTCCCAACAACTTGACCAAAAAGTGAAAAGAGTTCTATCAGAGGATAATCTTCAAAAACTTCACTCAGCCTTTATCACAGCCAACCCTTCTCAAAACTTACTAGAATCATATACAAGTATAATTCATAAGCTTCAACCAATTCTAGTATATGATTGAAACTTTTCAGCTAAGAGGTCCTATACTACCTCAAAACAATGGTTTGACAAGGACTGTGTAGAAGCCAAGAAAGCTCTCACCTTGGCTTATAAGCTGTACAAAAGTGAGACTGGGAATGGCAACAAAACAAGCCTAAACCATCTTGTTACCCTAAAAAAACAGTATAAGCAACTAATTGCCCTTAAGAAGAGACAAGAAGAAAGGTCCTCCTGTGAACAACTTATTGAAGCCGCAAAGCAAAAGAACTCCTCTTGATTCTGGCATTTAATAGCTAGACAATCAGATATGGTGGTAAATACCATTATAGTTCCCTGGAGTGTTGTTGTGCCCACGGGACAATATCTATTCAAGATATCATCTTCCCCAAGAGTGCGGAAAGCAGATCCAGAGACACTGTATTAGAACGAAGAATCCACATTACTATATCTCGAATACTAATCTGCCACTCCTGAGAAAGAGACATGGTACACTCCAGATAATCAATAACTGTGCTTAAATTTAAAATAGAATGTGCAGGGATTAAAAAACTTTTCTCCATGTTAACTGAGAAACCAAGGTTTTGAAAAGTAGATATCACTTAGTTGAAGGTTTCGAATAGTTGCAGAATATGATGAATCCTGTACCAAAATATCATCTAAGTAGCACTGAAGGCAGATAGATTTAGATTTAATTCAATTCAATTCAATTTATTAGATTTGTATGCCGCCCCTCTCCGAAGACTCGGGGCGGCTCACAACAACGATAAAAACAATATTATAATGGCACAAATCTAATATTAAAAATAACTAAAAACCCTATCATGATTAAAAAACCAAACAGCACATACATACCAAACATAAATTACAATGAGCCTGGGGGAAAGATGTCCCAAATCCCCCATATCTACATCTCTATACGCTGCTATAATTTTAGTGCTGCTATAATTTTAGTGAAAGTTCTTGGAGCTGACAGAACTTTATATTGGAAATGACATTCAACAAAACAGAAACAGAGATATTACCTATGAGGAGAGTATACTGAAACATAAACACATGCTTCAGTGTCAGGCCAAAGTCATTATGTGAAACCAAAGTTTGGCCTGACACAGTTTGGTAGTGATAGAGGAATGGAGTGGTGAGAGAGAGAGAGAGAGAGAGAGAGAGAGAGAGATGCCACCACACATTCCTTTCTGCTAATGCCATAGTAACAAACACAGGAAGGAATCAGGAATCCTGCACAGGATTGGTCCTCATGACTGCACTTGTGGGTGTGGGGATGTGATATGGGGTTTTGACCCGGATGTATTCTAAGGCAGTGTTTCCCAACCAGTGTGCTGCGGCACACTAGTGTGCCGCGAGACATGGTCAGGTGTGCCGCGAAACTCCTAGGGAAGCTCCAGCTGGGCGGGGCACTGCCGGTGCCGGTGCCTCTGACCTGGAGCTCCCACTCACAGCTGCCCCCTGGCTACTACCCGATGCCGCTGTTGCTGGCGCTCTCCTGCTGAGCCCCAAAGAAGGAAGGCAGGAAAAAAGGAGAGCTTCATTCTTTGCACCGGCAGCAAGAGGAGGAGGGCGCCATCAGCAGCGGTACCAGGTAGTAGCTGGGGGATGGCGGTGGCAAGAGCTCCAGGGCGGAGGCACCAGCAGCACCCCGCCCAGCTGGAGCTTCCCTGGCGGGGGAGGCAACCAATGTCCTTTGGGGCCTGGAGGGAGGGCACTGGCGGTGGGAGCAGGAGGGTGCCGGGCCACGCATGCCTGCGCCAGCGCACCCCAAAACGCCCCCCATGCAGCCTTTTCCAAGGGCGCACCCGAAGCCGTGGCCGCCGCCCCCCACACCTCTAGCCCCCTTGCGCCCCTGGCTACTCGCCGCTGCCTTCGCCAAAAGCACTTTTGTCCCGGGCTCTCAGCGAGGGGGCTGCAGGTGAGGTGGCGAAGGCAATCTCTCTCGTTCTCCGGAGGCTGGCGAAAGTGATTTTCAATGTCAGGCACGCAGGCCGGCGTGCGCTCTCCCCCTCCCCCTGCCACATTCAAAGTAAGCCAGCAGGGGGATGGGGAGAGAGAGCGCGCCGGCCCATGCACCCAACATTGAAAATCACTTTCGCCAGCCTCCGGAGAACGAGAGAGATCGCCTTCGCCGCCTCTCCTGCAGCCCCCTCACTGAGAGCCCAGGACAAAAATGCTTTTGGCGAAGGCAGCAGCGAGTAGCCAGGGGCGCGAGGGGGCTAGAGGCACAGTGGGTGGCCGTGGCTTCAGGTGCGCCCTTTGAAAAATCACTTTCGCTAGCCTCCTGAGAACGAGAGAGTGAGAGCGACAGAGCAAGATAGAAAGTGAGTAAGAGAGAGAGAGACAAAGAGGGGGTAGTGAAAGAGATAGCAAGAGAGAGAGAATGAGATAGAGAAAGTGTGAGAGAGAAAACAAGATAAAGTGAGAGAGAGAAAGGGGGGAGAGAAAGGGATAACAAGAGAGAGAACAAGAGAAAGAAAACAAGAGAGAAAGAGAGAGAAAGCAAGAGAGAGAAAAAGAAAACAAGAGAGGGAAAGTGAGAAAAAGGGAGAGGAGCAAGAGGGGGAGAGATAGAGAAAGAGGGGGAGAGATAAAGAGAGAGAAAAAAAGAAAGAAAGAGAGATGGGAGAGGAAGGAAGAGAGTGAGAGAGGGGAAGAAAGCAAGAGAGAAAGAAAGAGAAAGAAAGATGAGTGAGGAAGGAAGAGAGTGAGAGAGAGAGAAAAAAGCAAGAGAGAGACAGAGAGAGAGAGAGCAAGGGAGAGAGAAAGACATAGAGGGAGGGAAGGAGGGAGAGAGAGAGCAAAAAAGAGAGGAAGAAAGAAAAAAGAGGGATGGAGAGAGAGAAAGAAGGGAAGGAAGAGAATGAGGGAGGGAGAAATAGAGCGAAAGGGAGGAAGAGAGAGATTTTTTTGTTCAAACTTTTCTTTAGCCGCCCCCCCCCCGTTCAATGTTCCCCAGGATTTTGAAAATATGAATAATGTGCCATAGCTCAAAAAAGGTTGGGAAACACTGATCTAAGGGACTCAGAGTTAATAAATCATACCCTGCGAGAAGCACAGACGTGGAAATGGTTTATTTCTCAGATGCTATTTGGTTCGTTGACAACAATTTCAACGCACCCCAATCCAAATTATGGAACAGAGGGAGTTAACCTTAACCAAGAATATGGAGTTGGAAGGGCTTTGAATTTCCTAACCCCCCCCCCCCTCCAGTAGCAGCCAGACAGAGTTCAATATTACGAAGATAAAGAGGGGCGGAATAGGCTTGGGACTAAGATGAACAAGCCAGATACAACCTATCTTCCTGAGTGGGGGTGGCTGAGATGCCCATGGGTTTCTGAAGATCCCCTTCCCCATGGTCCCCTGAAGTTACCGCTCTACATGGCAACAATGAATAATGTAGCCTCACCTTCCATCCCACTCCATGACTCCCTAAGTGAATTGCAAGATAGAGGCAAGCTGATGTCATATCAAAGGAATTCCTTTGTGGGGGAATTTCAAAACCTGCTCAACCCCCCTTCTCCTGCTCCTCTGATTGCAAACAACAGACTGCTTCCTAAATTGCATAATGAGTGGGCTTCTGAGCTGAATAGTGTAGCAAGACAGATAGAAGTGGAGACTCCTATTTTTCAATTGAAACAGGCAGGCAAGCCTGTGAAGTAGTTTATGGAAGAATTTCAAATGATTGCCTATAATTTATTTATTTATTTATTTATTTATTGGATTTGTATGTCGCCCCTCTCCGCAGACCTGAAGGGGTGGCCAGAAAACTGTTTGGTCCATATTTTCAAAAGTGCCCTTGATCCAAAGTTAAGAGAGGCATGTGAACTGCAGGTGGGAGGCAGCTGGGCCATTCAAGACTGGTATGCCATGGCAGTCGCTTTGGGTGATGTAATTCTTGTTGAGAAGGGACCTCCCCCATCCCATGCAACAAGGGATATTTTATGAAGCTGCCTTTTCCCTTGTCAGCTGGGCTCCCTTTGCTCAGGGGTTATGAGGGGAACAAATTGCTACAGATGTGACCAGACTGGCCATAAGGGAACAAACTGCTTGATGCCCCTCTTTCCCCAAAAACCTGAACCATGCCTGGTAGCAGAAAGAGGATCTGAAGAAACCCCTCTGCAGGGTTGCTAGGCCTTTCAAACTACAGAGCTGTGCCCTCCTGAGGATTTTGCTAAAAGTGAAAACCCTATCCCTTCAGGAACCGTCCCTGGTTGGGATGAGGAGCCTGGTACAGAGGATGACCCAATGGTGAGTGAGCCCACCTATCCATTCATCATTAAAGCAAGGATTAAAGTAATGACCATGGGGGAAGAGGAAGAAATATGGGTTCTGATAGATACAGGGTGCTCGAGATGCCTTATTAGCAAAACCGTAGTGGAGAAGTTAAAAATCCAGACCAGGCCTTTAGCGAAACCCATCCGGTTCCAGCAGGTGGATGGCCCTCAACTGGGTGGAGTTCCCACTATGCTCCTGACTGAGTTAGTGGAGCTGCAGATAGGCCAGCACCATGAATTCTTGAGATTCGTAGTCGCCCCCAAGATGTCGGAAACAGTTATGTTGGGTCTGGCCTGGATGGACAAATGGACTCCCACCTTTCGTTGGGAGGGTGGGCATTGTAAGCTTTTCATCCCCTTGGGTTCTCACCCTTTTTCAGAGACTGAAAGGGGAAAACCTCCTCCCTGGGAGGAGCCAGATGGGTCCTTAACAGCAGTTGCAATGAAGGAAGGAACACTTCCAGATCTCCTGAAGGTGCACTTGGAATACAGAGACTTGGGAAAAGTTTTCAATGAGGAAGATTGCAATGAACTGCCCCCTCACAGACCTAAAGACTGTGTGATAGAATTTGAACCAGGGGCAACTCTACCAAAACCTAGAATGTATGCAATGTCCCCGAAAGAATTGGGAGAGCTGAGAAATTACATAGACACCAATTTAAAGGGGGGATTCATCAAGTCCTCAAATTTCAAGACAGCAGCCCCCATTCTCTTTAAGGAGAAGAAGGACAGAGGCTTTTGCTTAGTCGTAGATTACCAGAATCTTAATGCGGTGTATGTGCAGAACACTTATCCCCTCCCCCTCATGAAGGACTTACTAAATCATCTAGCCAAGGGGAAATATTTTACCAAGTTGGACTTAAGGGAGGCTTATTACCACATCAGAATAAAGGAACGGGATGAGTGAAAAACCATTTTCAACTGCTCATTAGGGAGTTTCCAATTTTGAGTGATGTCATTTGGTCTGAAAGGGGCCCCTGCCATGTTCATGCAATACATAAATGAAGTTCTACATGCCCACCTCTACAATGGGATTCTTGTGTACTTAGATGACATCCTTATTTACAGCCAAATCTCCTTGACCACATCAAGTTGGTGAGGCAAGTCTTGAAGAAGCTCTATGTGAAACTTTCCAAGTGCGAATTTCACCAGATGTCACTAGACTATTTGTGATATCGCATATCTAGTGAAGGCATAGAGATGGACCCAACCAAGGTGAAGGCAGTGCTTGATTGGCAAGCTCTCTGAACACACAAACAATTACAGAGTTTCTTAGGATTTGCAAATTTCTACCAGCACTTAATTCCAGCTTTCGCAGAAGTTGCCTTGCCCTTAACTGAGTTACTAAAGACTGGGTCAGCCCCTACAAAGCCCAGACCCTCTCAGCCAATCAGGTGGACGATGGAATGCCAAAAGGCTTTCAAAAGGCTCAAAAGACTTTTTGCAAAGGAACCCATCCTGCAATATCCTGATCCCGAGCGGAAGTTTGTGATCCAGTCCGGTGCCAGCGATGTGGCAATAGCTGCCGTGCTATTACAAGAAAATGGAAGGGGACAGTTGCTGCCTTGTGCATACCTTTCCAAGAAGCTGACCCCCACCGAGAGGAGGTGAGCTATTTGGGGGAAGGAAGCATTTGCTGTATGTGTAGCACTGGGGACATGGAGGCATTTTCTGGAAGGCGGAGCCATTCCTTTTGAAGTGTGGACTGACATAAGAACCTTAAAGCATTAAAGACCCCTCGGAGGCTTTCCCCTAAGCAAATATGATGGGCCCAATATTTCAGATGGTTCAATTTTACACTGAAACATATCCCAGCTGGGAAGAACCTCATTGCTGATGCTGTCATGGAAACCACAGTACAATAGCAAGAAAGAGGAAGAAGTACATCCGATCATCCCGTGAAAGTAAGGAGAAAGCTGCACCTGTTCTCACCCGAGGCCAGACCCGGAGACAGGCTCCACCAAGGAAGGGGGAATGGGAAAACAAATTGAAGTCAACTTTGCCCACTGACCCATGGTTCAACGATCATAAGAAAATCTTAACACTGAGAGAAGGGTTGGCTCGGAACAGAACCAAGCTATATGTGCCTGCCAGCCTGCAACTAGATATTCTCCAATGAAGTCATGACTCGAGACTAGGGGGCCACTTCGGGTTCTGAAAACATTGCATCTGGCACGGAGACAGTTCTGATGGCCCAGAATGAGAGCGGAAGTTGAAGATTGTGGTACCTGTGCCACCAGAAAACATAGGCCTGGAAAAAACCCCGAGTTGCTGCAGCAAGTAGCCAAGCCTACTAGGCCCTGCAAAGAAATAGTGCACACTCCAGGTAATGAGAGGGGGGAAGGGTAATGAACTCTAACATAATTCCCAACTTAACTGTGGATCTAACCCATACATGTTGGGTAGATAAATCCCAAATGTGTAATGAGCCAATCCTCCAATAGGAAACTTTTCCTGTGGATTATTTGTAGTGTCTTGAATATTTTGTATTTGAGCTACCACCTCTGGTTGGGCATTTTGTAGACTTTCCCTGACAGACCTGTTGCTAAACAGTGTTGGGGAAAGGTATACCCATGGTCAGCCTGGTGAAAGGGCCATTTATTACTTATTAGATTATTTGTTAGATTTGTAGTTGTATTTATTGTATGGAGAATACCATAAATTGCCTTCCTTAACCAAGGAAGGTAATATTTTCTTACGATCTTTATTTTCAATTAATATTGGGTCCAAAATATCACCAAACAAGGGCTGTCTTTTAATAGGTACAGATGCAAGGCACCATTTTTGTCGTGCATTGGCAGATAATCCACGTAGCCAATTGATTCTTCTGCTGGAAGTGGTAGATACAATAGCTTTAACCTAGAATCTTGCTTGCATCAGCTGAAAATTGGGTAGCTGTGATTACCTTCTTTATGTCCTGATGAATATTTGAAAATGGAATTTGTTCTTGCAATTGCTGTAGCCATATCAATGATAAACATGCAAAAACTGAAGCCGAAGAGGATGTACAGACCATTTGTCAGAAATAATGTAGGGGCTCCTGCTTGGTTGGGGGGTTGGACTAGATGACCTGTAAGGTCCCTTCCAACTCTGTTAATCTGTAAATATATATAATTAAGTTATAGACTTACTATATGTGAATGTAGAAAGAACTTACAAGTGGACATAGTGTTTTTAATCAGGATACAAATGGTCAGAATTTGACTTTACTGAACTGTTAATGAAAATAGTACATAATTCTGAATTTTATTATTATTATTACATAGTCAACATGATGGTGTTCAGGACTTGGCATTTTTGTCTGCATGTCAAGTGCTTCCCAAGGATGTGCAGTAGATAGGTGTGGATTTATTATTTATTTATTTTTCTCATTTTGAACCACCCATCTCTCTCATATCCTGGCAAAGAATGAATTAAAGTTCTAAAATGTTTACATGTAGTTGTGCAGAAGACTGGATGTTAGTCTTCTGCTCTTGACATGCCAATACTTTTCTTTGTGAATTTCAGTTTTTAGGAGCTTGAGGCAACCTCTCTTTAGTATCATTCCCTTTGGTTTAAAATTATAATATAGGAATTTGCTTTAGCAGGAAAAATAATGCTCTTTTATGCTACACATTCTGATTTCACTTGCAAACAAGGTGATGCTGATTTTGATAAAAGAACAGGGCTTGGAGAAGGAGTATTTCAGTCTCACCTTCTTGCCTGAAAACTCCAGGGTCTTGCCTGCCTTTTGACTCAATTGCTCCCTTGGCATGGGTACATACTTGAGCAAATAGGAAATATAATGAGAACCTGACTTTCTTGTGGTATTTTTAGTTGGAAATAAAAGAAGGAATATATTTTATTATCCAATTCCCAAATGTAAGTCTACTGAGAAAACTTGTTTCTCATAACACTTTATATTTGCTTAAAAAAAGATATATGACAAGAAGTCTTCTAAATATATATTGCTACTATGTCTGAGTAACTCAGACAACTAGCTCTGGAAGCCTGTTTGGAGACAATGTTAAATAAACAGTTAATTTAAAACTAACCAAAGACTAGATGGAACAGTCATTGCCTTTTCTTCTTAAGGACATGTAGATTCATATGCATGTACAGATTAGATACTAGCATCTATAAAATGAGCTTTGGGTTTAGTTAAGTTCCAGTTGGTATAGATACAAACAATCTAGATGAATGGTCTGGATTTGAAAATGGTTAGGAAATTGTAGCCTACCTGGTTACAGGTAGGTAACAAGTTAGGCTGTAGGTTGCTTAGTAGATTTGTAGACACAGAAAATCTTAGTTTTTCAAACTTTGCCCAAGGATTTTATCTATACAGTCTCCTGGAAAACATGGGCATTCAAAAAATTATTGAGTTAAAAGAACCATGCACTGTGCTGTGTAAGTATTGGTCCTATAGATCAATGGTCCCCAACGTTTTTTCCACCAGGGACCAGTTTCAGCAAGACAATTTTTCTATGGCCCAGTGGGGGCGGAAAGGGGCGTGGTTGGGGGCGGGATTAAGCATGGGGGTGCTGGTCCTCCCCTCCCCTCTTTCCCGCCCTCGTCCTGTGGCCGGCAGAACCTGCCTCCCAAGCCCTCTTGCCCATCGGGAGCTAAGCGCTGGAGAGAGGGGGTCAGGCTGGCCCTCCTGCCTCCCCCCAGCCAAAAACGCAAAAGCACCCCGCGGCAGAAGCCAAAAGAGGCTTGAGCCTCTCGGTCCTTCCCGCCCCTCTGTCCCATCCATCGTCATGTGGCCGGCAGAACCTGCCTCCCGAGGCCTCTTGCCCGGCGGGAGGCGAAGCGCTGGAGGGAGGGGGTGGCGGCATGAGGGCCGGCAGCTGCTGACTCCACGGACCGGTGCAACATGCCCTGCGGCCCGGTACTGGTCCGCGGCCCGGTGGTTGGGGACCCCTGCTATAGATTTCTTGATCCTATGTAGTTCCACTCATTCACCCAAGAATATGTGGCCTTGTTTTTTCAGTGATCCAACTTCCACCCCTATCCATCCAGAAATTGTCATTTACACATAATGAATCAACCAATATTATAGAGAAACAGGATAAATGTGATTGTTCCACATAACAATCACTGATGGGCTACTACGGGTATGGTCAGGTATGCAAAAACGGTAGAAAAATTTTGGTCAGGTAGGCAGATCCAATAAGAAACATTTTGATTTTTTTTCTCTTTTTCCCTTTTGGGCTCTGGGTATATTTTTCCTATCGCAGTAAATGAGGTTCAATGTGTATAATTTTAGAAGAGCTCTGTGTGTTTGTGTGTACATACACATACAGTTTATATAGTAGATAATGTAAATTTTTGTGTGTCTGTGTGTAATATGTAAGTACAGATATGGCATATATACATAGAATTAAATAATATATTTTGGATGTTCAGTAATAGTAAATAGATAGGGAAATTGTACCTCTTTGAGACAAGGAGAGGCCACATGATTGTCAAGCCACTCCCACCTGGTCAAATGGCTGATAAGCCACACCCACAAAATATGCCACACCTACAGTGTGGTAGTAAACATTTTTGCAGCCCTTCACTGATAACAATGTGAATATCTTCAATTTCAGCTAAAACATTGAGTCCATGTTTAAAATTTCACATTATGGTGTGTTATTTTATTCACAGTTTGATTTTTTTTTTTGCATTCTGGATGTTCTGTATGTGTATTAGAGTGATGAAAGGAACAGCGTTTTTTTCTCTTCATTTCTTACCAACCAGTATATTTAATGATTAATATTAGGTGGTATGAATGCCTTACTGCAGCTACTTGGATATTGTCATTGACAAATTAACGAAATTAACTTGCTGAAATCAGTCTGCCTACACCATCTATAATTAAAACACCAGTAATAATGAAATAGCCTATAATTAATCCTCTTTTAAATTTCTAATGAAAATGTTGATTGTTTATATGAAATGATACATTTCTCAGATGTTATGATATCTGTATTTTAGAAGATTGATGAATGGAAATGGTGATGTGTGTGTGTGTATGTATATATAGCATGTATATATGTATGTATATATAGCATACTTTTGCTGAATATAAATATATATATATATATATATATATATATATATATCAGCAAAAATATGTTACACACACACACACACACACACACACACACATTTGTATATAATTTTTTGAAAGCACAGTTGCAGGTGAATTTAAATGCTATTCAGTCATTTAAGAATCAGCAGTTAAAGTTAACAGTTGAGCAATTTATCATATATCCAGATGTACCTTTTAATTAGGAAAATGTATGATTGGTATAAGCTACCCAAGAAGCTTGCAAGTACTGTACTGTACTAGGAAAAAGGTATTAGTTCAAATATGTATTAAAGGTTCAAACTATTTGCAACTTTACTGCAACCTCCCAACCCCCAAAATTTGTTGTTTACTGCAACAAATTGACACATGTTTCTTGAGATTTGTAGTTTCAAAGTTCATGAATAATTATGCTTAGGCTGACTCAAAATAATAATAATAATAATAATAATAATAATAATAATAATAATAATAATAAAGACAAAGGGAGGTCATGGATTGTGTTGCAGCAACATAGGAGAATGCATGCTTGAAAAACATTTCAATTAC
Source organism: Erythrolamprus reginae (assembly GCF_031021105.1). Lineage (NCBI taxonomy): Eukaryota > Metazoa > Chordata > Lepidosauria > Squamata > Dipsadidae > Erythrolamprus > Erythrolamprus reginae. The sequence continues at coordinate 32,311,092 of NC_091955.1, read as the reverse complement.
TGAATTTCATCCCTGCCCAGTTATCAATAGAAAGAATTGAAGAACCTATACATACCCACACCTGGGCAGGGAAGCTTGGAGCAGCCTCAGAAATAACCATGCAATATTGAAAAGGATCTCTGCATGCTTGGAAACTCTTCTTCAGAAGCAGTAGTACATTTCTAGTATTTACAAGCTTTACCTTAGGACAAAGGTAAAACAATCTTTTGGAGGCAGTGAATGTATTTTTAATTTGGATTTTCAAATTGCAGGTGTTCTGATAAAGTCGCTATCATTGGAGAGAGCTTGTCTATTCACAAGATGACTGCCCTGATGGAAGTGATTATCTAATTGAAACAGGGAGTGCTGAGATTACCTTAAACCAACTTCTCTAATGCTAGGAGGGTCTCTGAAACCACAATTTAAAATTTACTTCTTTTCTGAGGTGGGTGGTGGACATTAGTTTTATTTCTCAAGAATGCTGATTAATATCCAAAAACATTCAGGAATACGTAAAACTGAAGGACATGCAGTCATTTGTACTTCCTAGTGAACATACATGCACATGTGACATCATGACTCAAAATAAAATATAGGTTCATTTTATGGCTCCTGCTAGTAAATGTGCTGGAATGGATTTCAGGAGCCATTTGTTATCTATCTATCTATCTATCTATCTATCTATCTATCTATCTATCTATCTATCTATCTATCTATCCATCCATCCATCCATCCATCCATCCATCCATCCATCTATTCAAATTTGTATGCTGCCCAACTCCTGAGGGAATTTTCTCTAGCTCATTCTTCTTTCCAACCCAAGACCTATAGAGAACATCATGCCTGGATTGATTGATTGACTGATGATTGACCAGTGACTGAGATCTAATTTTATATTCATCAATATTAATTTATTACAAATTTTATATTTTTATACGTATTTTATTAGTGTTTTAATCATTGCTAATTTAATCTATTTTTAATTAAATTATTGGGGGTTTTTTAACTGATGGATAACCGGGGCGGGTGTAATAATGTGTATGGAATGAATGATTGGTATGAGTGGGATGGTTGGGGTGGGTGGGGTTATGGTACGGATGAAGTGAATGCAAATGGTATGAATGATATACTTGGCCCACTTGACGCTAGAGAGGCACGAGGGGAGGGGGTGTCTATCTCTGGGGTGATAGAGGGTTGGAATATTCCGGTGCTGCTGGGGATAGGCAGATATGGTGGGAGCCACGGAGCTAGCCATTCCAGGGGAATGAGAGACCGCTGCTTAATAGCGATCCCACATTCCAGTTCCGTGAGCTCAACCCAGTGTACTGGTGATGAGTGTAATCCTAGCCCTGGACTTAGGCTGCTGCTACTCAATGCCAGGTCGGTGGTAAATAAAGCTCTCCTCATCCGGGATTTGATCCTGGATGAGGAGGCCGACCTGGCATGTGTGACTGAAACCTGGCTGGGCCCAGAGGGAGGAGTTCCTCTCTCTGAAATCTGCCCAGCCAGGTTTCAGATATGGCACCAGCCTTGACCCCAGGGAAGGGGGGGAGGAGTGGCTATTATAGCCAGGGAGAGCCTCTGCCTACGTAGACTCGTTGCTCCAGAGATTGCGGGTTGTGAGTCCCTCCTGGTGAAGTTGGACTTAGGGGTTCAGGTGGGCTTGTTGCTCACCTACTTGCCTCCCAGCTGCATGTCAACAGCCCTGCCTGTGCTGCTCGAGGAGGTAGCCGGGCTGGTGGTGGGGTTCCCCAGATTTATTGTCTTGGGGGACTTTAGCCTACCATCACTCGGTGAAACCTCTGGGCTAGCACAGGAGTTCATGGCCACCATGACAGCCATGGACCTGACTCAAGTAGTACAGGGTCCAACTCACAAGGGGGGGTCACGCACCCGACATGGTATTCCTGAGTAATGGTCTGAGACTAAATGGTTTAGAAGTGTTGCCTTTGTCATGGTCAGACCATTTTCTACTGTGGCTTGATTTCCTGGCTCCAATCCTCTCCCGCAGGGAGGCGGAATCGACTAGGTGGTTCCGCCCCAGATGCCTGATGGACCCAGAGGGCTTTCAGAAGGCACTTGCGGTTATTCCAGATGCACTCATCCACAGTCCAGCAGAGTCTCTTGCCGTGGCCTGGAATAAGGCTGCGATGGAGGCTCTTGACCAGATTGCGCCGTTGCGACCTCTCTGTGGCACTAGACCCCGTAGAGCTCCATAGAGCCCCATGGTTCAACGAGGAGCTCTGGGAGTTGAAAACGCCAGAAGAGACATCTAGAGAAACGATGGAGAAAAAGTAAGTCCGAATCACAATCGAACACTTATAAGAGCTCATATTAAGACTTACAAAGTGGCGCTCAAGGCGGCAAGATGCGTGTATCATGCCTTGATTGCATCAGCAGAATCTTGCCCAGCCGCTCTGTTTAGGGTGACCTGCTCCCTTCTTAACCAGGGGGGAGTTGGGGAGCCCTTGCAGAGTAGTGCCAAGGACTTTAACACATTTTTCGCTGATAAAGTCGCTCGGATCCGTGTGGACCTCGACTCCGATTGGATAACAGAGTCGACTGACAATGAGTCAGCCGAGGTGACTGGGGCCTGTACTTGTCCATCTGTCTGGGAAGAGTTTGATCTGGTAACACCTGATGAAGTGGACAAGGCCATTGGAGCTGTGAGTTCCGCCACCTGTCTGCTGGATCCGTGTCCCTCCTGGCTGGTCTCGGCCAGCAAGGAGGTGATGCAGAGCTGGGGCCAGGAGATTGTCAATACTTCTTTGGGGAGGGGGTCCTTCCCGGCTCCTTATAAGGAGGCACTTGTGCGCCCCCTCCTCAAGAAGCCTTCCCTGGACCCAGCCGTGCTAAATAACTACCACCCAGTCTCCAACCTTCCCTTCATGAGGAAGGTTGTTCCGAAGGTGGTGGTGCTCCAGCTCCAGTGGTCCTTGGAAGAAGCCAATTATCTAGGCCCTCAACAGTCGGGTTTCAGGCCCAGCTACAGCATGGAAACTGCTTTGGTCGCGTTGATGGATGATCTCTGGCAGGCCTGGGACAGGGGTTTATCCTCTGTCCTGGTGCTTCTTAACCTCTCAGCAGCTTTTGATACCATCGACCATGGTATCCTTCTGTGCCGGCTGGAGGGGTCGGGAGTGGGAGGTACTGTTCTTTAGTGGTTATTTATTTATTTGTTTATTTTGTCCAATACACAATACATATAGAAGAGAATAGACATGAGGCAATATATATTACCTTTATATAGACATGAGGTTATATATAGACATGAGGTACTCCTCCTACCTCTCCAGTTGGTCGCAGTTGGTGTTAGTGGGGGGTCAGAGGTCGACTTCTAGGTTACTCCCTTGTGGGTTACCTCAGGGGTTGGTCCTCTCCCCCCTGCTATTTAATATCTACATGAAACCGCTGGGTGAGATCAGCCAGGGGCATGGGGTGAGGTATCATCAGTATGCTGATGATATCCAGCTGTACATCTCCACCCCATGTCCAGTCAACAAAGCAGCAGAAGTGATGTGCCGGTGCCTGGAGGCTGTTAGGGTCTGGATGGGTGTCAACAGACTCAAACTCAACCCTGATAAGATGGAATGGCTGTGGGTTTTGCCTCCCAGGGACAATTCCATCTGTCCGTCCATAACCCTGGGGGGGATTATTGACCCCCTCAGAGAGGGTCTGCAACTTGGGTGTCCTCCTCAATCCACAGCTTACATTAGAGAACCATCTTTCAGCTGTGGCGAGGGGGTCGTTTGCCCAGGTCCGCCTGGTGCACCAGTTGCGTCCCTATCTGGACCGGGACTCACTGCTCACAGTCACTCATGCCCTCATTACCTCGAGGTTCAACTACTGTAATGCTCTCTACTTGGGGCTACTTTTGAAGAGTGTTCGGAAACTTCAGATCGTGCAGAATGCAGCTGCGAGAGCAATCGTGGGCTTCCCTAGGTATGCCCATGTTACACCAACACTCCGCAGTCTGCATTGGTTGCCGATCAGTTTCCAGTCACAATTCAAAGTGTTGGTTATGACCTATAAAGCCCTTCATGACATCGGACCAGAATATCTCTGGGACCACCTTCTGCTGCACGAGTCCCAGTGACCGGTTAGGTCCCACAGAGTTGGCCTTCTCCTGGTCCCGTCGACTAAACAATGTCGTTTGCTGGGACCCAGGGGAAGCACCTTCTCTGTGGTGGCCCCAACCCTCTGGAACCAGCTCCCCCCAGAGATTAGAATTGCCCCCACCGTCTTTGCCTTTCATAAACTCCTTAAAACCCACCTCTGCCGTCAGGCATGGGGGAATTGAGGCATCTCCCCCGGGTCTATACAGTTTATGCATGGTTATGTTTGTGTGTATGTTTTTGCTTTTTAAAAAGGGTTTTTTTAGTGACTTTTAAATTATTAGATTTGTTGTGTATTGTTTTATTGTTGTTGTGAGCCGCCCCTTTTGTGGAGAGGGGCGGCATACAAATCTAATAAATAAATAAATAAATAAATAAATAAATAAATAAATAAGTCAATATTGGAGAAAGATCATAAGCTGGTCTTGGGACCCTGTCCATCAGCAAAAATAAAAAATAATTTAAAAAATCAACAACTGAATAAGTCTACAGAATGTAAACTTAAATAAAGGAAAGATGAGTTTGAAAATGAGCAAGATTGGTACTTTGGCAGTGGCTTAGATTACTGCTAAGTGCTCATTCAAAACAAAACAAAAAATGGTTTAAGGAATAATTATTGCTTAATTTGAAAAACTGATTCTTGGCCTATGTGACATGTGTATTGGTTGATTTTTGTGTCTTTGTATTACAAACACTGCCCATTATGGTTAATGATAAGAGGGATTTAAAGCAGTATGCTAGTGTCCACCCATCCAACCAAATAAAAAGCCATTTCAGTAGATAGTCCATCTTAAATGAGCATATCTACCTGAACACTAACATCTCTGCCTGCTAGTGGAAACTCATCATGTAGAGAAAAATATGTAATGCAGTTGCAAAATTAATTGTTTTCAAAGTTGTTCATGTGATCTTAATTCATAAGTCAGTTATTTGTCAAAAAGAAAGAAATAGGAATGCTGATATTTCCCCATTATTGCTTTATGTAAATTACATTCAATTTGGTGGTGAGTTGCATCTGGAATTTTATACTATAATTATTAAGTTCAGGTATAATGAAATTGGCAGGTGTAATAAATTGGTATGTATATTTGTATAAGAGTTGTTAAAAACAGGAGAAAAAAAATGAAAAATGAAACATGAAAATTAGATAAAAGAATCACAAGGCAGTTATTATTAACCCATTGTTTTGCTTTATGAGTATACTTAGTATAGTACAACCTGGAAAGAACAAATTAGCTCCCAATCCAAGATAGAATTATTGAAATACCTTTTAAAAAGAAAAATAATGCTAAATACAAATGGATAAATTGACAGGTGATTTAATTTTTTAGCAAAAGCTAAACACAGTATTTAAAAATTATTTGAATTGCATTGCAAAACATAGCATATATTTGCATATATTACACCCTAGAAAGTAAATGTTCAGCAAGCAAGCAACAGTAAATGGCATCCCTTATGTGAAGGGTATATTGTTGTAAAATCTACAAATTAGTGGTATGGAACATGGGTGAAACACTTTCAGCTAGTTCTCTGTAAATATATACTGTACTCCAACTTATCCTTCTAGAAATAGACTTAGCTTTGAGACTTTTGGTTGTTGCACTTATTTTCTATATGCAGAAATTGATTGTTGCTGTTGCTGTGTCCCTTGACATGAGAATCTTCTACTTCCTAATGTAACAGGAAGTATATATTGAACAATTTAAATACTACTGGATAAGTTGTCTGTTCAGAAAAATACTGTATAGCGCTGACACTCCTTCCTTTTCCATCTTGTCCTACAACCATTCCCAAAACCAATTCACACTGCAGCATAGTCACAAATATACCATTAAGATTCCTATTCCTCGCTGGAAGATTTAGAAATTAATCCAAGTAATAACTACTGAGCCTATCAAGAAGTAAGGCTTTTATAGCTATAGTTTTGAGTTCCTGGTATTCTACAGCAATGTTTCTCAGTCTTGACAATTTTAAGGTATGTTGCTTCTGGTTAGGAAATGCTGGAAGTTAAAACCCACACATCTTAAAATAGTTTGAGAATATTGTTCTTTTGAAAGAGTTTGTCCATAACTGCCAGCATTAATGTGTGGGGGTGTGCAAAATAGGAACAAGAAAGGCAACATGATGGAAGTATCATAATGCAAACCCCACCCTTTCTACACATACATCTTGACATCATGCTTATGTACAAAAGGGTGCAGCTCTATTTTGTCATTTTGTTGAAAACAACAAAGTTCTGTGGATGCCCATACAGTGTACAGTTGTATATTAAATTAGCGCAAAATACTGATGTAACATTTTAGCTGTATTACTCTAAATTACTCTATGCTGATCTGGAGTAAGCCCCACTGAATCATGGCCCTATGAGAGTCTGGTGAAACCTATAGATCCTTTCTCAAAAAAATGTATTTAAATGCATAACTTAAAATATATAGTATTATGAAGGGAAACAATTACACTGAAATACAATTGTGATCCTTAAATAGTTAACTTTTTTTTTGTATTATAGAGGCTGTACATTTCTTTGTTGCCTACATAAATAGAATAGAAAGCTATTTTCCAGAGGCTAGTGAAGTAAGGTGATAACCTTTTTTTCCCATGCAGGTTTCCAGACCCATTGAAATCTATGCAAAGATCTCCAGGTGAAGAACTGGGCCAGAATCCTCTACACTGGATAATAATTTTGTAACTTCAGAATTTCCCATAATTGCAATTATGAGTAAGTTTTTATGGCTATGATCATTCCTAAAAATCATGATTTGGAGATGACACATTAACCCATGCTAATTGGAGAATTCTGGGAGTTGAAGTCAATGCATCTTATAGTTGCCATGGTTGAGAAACATGACATTAATTTATGGTGCAAACTGTAGCTGCATTATAATACAAATAAAAACTTCCATCTTTTTCATAATCATATTTTTTTATGTGGGAGTCATGTTATTGGTTGTTAAGCTTTACCTATGCATAAATAAGTCCTTACTTTCTCAATATATTAATAAAAACAAAAACTGTGTTGTATCTATATCTAAATAAAACATTTCATAGATTATTCAGAAATATAGAAATGTATCTTGATATATATCCTTGCATATAATAGCCAAACTGGGAGGTCACATATTCTGAATATATATCTTTTCTATTAAGGTGGTCAACTGGATTTTAGCACTCCTATTATGAACTACAATCTGTGAGATCCTTTATTGTTTCTTGTCCATGTTTTTATACAAGAATTTCCATTTCTATGTATTTTAGTCTTTTAGGGACTCAGCATTTCAAAGTCCATCTTAATTGTTATATTAATTGCTATGTTTCAAAATAACTTCAAGATAATTTTTCCAATGTTGTGAGCAATGTGCTTTAGTATATGCATTTTGCACCAATTTTTGTGAATTTTCATGATTAATAGTGCTTCTGTTCAATGAAGCACATCTATGAATGAAGGCAAGTTGGCAATGCTAAATACATGACTCATAAGTAAGCCATACATTTTTACATGTTACCTCAAATAAATGTGTGCTGCAAGATTAGACTTAGAAATTTTCTATGAAGTAAATTATGGTAAGTGCTTTGTTCAAAATCTTAGGTAATTTCAGAAAACTTAGCCTGCATTATACTAAAGTGTATTTCTCTTTGGAGATAGGCAAGGGACACATAGATGTGCCATAATTTTTCAATTTATAATGCACTTTGAGATAAACTGCAGAATAATAACTGTTTCTCGGGGAATAAGGTGGTCAGTTAAATGAAGGTATTGTAAATATTTGCCGTGTCAAAGACCAAGGAGAAACAATAGTAGAACTGGATGACTAATGAAATAAAATATTATTCTCAAAAGCATTTTAAGATTTGATGAGGGAAAGTTGTTGACACTATGGCATCTGTTCAAAACATGAATCTAGTAGCTACAAAAGAAGAAACAATTATGAAATATTTCAGAAAATACTGTTTGCCATTACTTAATGTCTCCAGGGAATAAAACATTGCTGTCTTCTTCATTTGCAAATCTCTGACATTGTCACAAACACTGCAATACTTCATTATAATGACCAGGACTGCTTGTTCCTGTGATCACAGACACTAAAATAAATGCTGTGAGTGAACTTCTGCGATATTAATAAATTGTATTTAAAACCCAGATAACCATGCAGTTTTTAAAGGAGTTCAATATGATGGGTGGAACTATTTGGTTTACAATTATTTTAATTGTGCATCTCTGGCAGAACTCTATCATGAAAAATAGAGAGCCAGGTTCTATAATCCAATCTAGGAGAGTGAAAAAAAGACTTTACATCATTTGATATGGGCCCATGGAAAAACTTTTAAAGTGACCATATTTATAAGATATTACTGATGATGACATAGATCCATGATGACAAACCTATGGCACATGTGCCCAAAGTGGCTGAAAAGAAGCCCCCAAATCAGCTGGCTAGCCCATGCATGCATGCTGGAGCTGACATGGAGCAATGCCTCGTGTGCCCTCAGCCACCTGGCTAGGAAGACACCCAAATTTTGAACCTGTTTTGAGTGGGACAATTTCTCCTCCCCCAAGAGCCAAGGATAGACAGTTGACAAAATCTTAAGGAGGCTATATCCACAGCCACTCAGTCTTGTCTGGCTTAAGTCTGAGCCTGTTGACTCCAATCCAGATCCTTACAGCCTCAAGACACCGGCACATCATATCCACTACTTCACTGAATTGATCCAGGATGGAGATATTTAACTGGGTATTATCCGCATATTGCTGATAACTCATCTCAAATTGTCAGAAGATCTCACCCAGTGGTTTCATGTAGATATTAAATAAGAGGGGGAAGAGGACTGAGCCCTGAGGCACCTCACAAATGACGGGTCTAGGAGGTTGATCTTTGTCCACCTACTAACACTGCGATCGACCAGAGAGATAGGAGGAGAACCACCGAAATACCGTGCCTTCTAGCCCTAACTCTCTTAGTCATCCCAGAAGGATACCATTTGTTTGTTTAGATTTATAGGCCGCCCTTTTCCTTGCAGACTCAGGGTGGCTCACAAGAGTAAAAAATAGATACAATAAACAGTAAATATAATTAAAACATTAAAAATGCATAAAACCCACAATAAAAACAAACAATCATTCCTCTTTCATACTAATGCTGGAGCAAGGCTGTCACTCATGGTCCCCAGGCCTGCCGGCATAGGCCTTTTGAAAGGCAAGGAGAGTAGGGGAGGTGGGGATCTCTGGGGTAGTTGGTTCCAGAGCGTAGAAGCCGCAACAGAGAAGGCTCTCCCCCATGGACCTGCCAGTCAGTATTGTTTGGCTGATGGGGCCCAGAGGACGCTGACTCTGTTCGACCTAACTGATCACTGGGATATATGAGGCAGAAGATGGTCCCATGATCAATGGTATCAAAAGCAGCTGAGAGGTCAAGTAGCACCAAGACTGAGAAGTGACCCCCATATTATGTTTGCCAGAGATCATCCATCAACGTGACCAAGCCAGGCCTGAAACCAGACTGAAAGGACTCCAGATAATCTGTTTCATCCAATAACTGTAGAAGCTGGAATGTCACCACTTTCTCAACAACCTTCCCTACAAAAGGTAGGTTGGAGACTGGACACACAACCACTTACTTTAACAATTGCAGAAAGGATCCCTCATTCAAGGTTGTGTTAACTAACACCTGGAACAAGCCTCATGCTGGCCAAAACCAGCCAGGAGGGGCACAAGTCCAATAGATAAGTGGAGGAACTCATTGCTCCTACTGCCTTGTCCACTTCCTCAAGAGTTACAGATTCAAATTTCTCCCACAAAATGAGATCCATCATCTCAGTCATAACTGCCCAATCAGAGTTCAGGTCCATCTGAATCTGAGCAACTTTATCTGACAGAAACTGCACCAATTCCTCAGCTCTACCATGCAAGGGATCCTCCATTCCCTCTACATTAAGGAAATGGAGGGCATTTGGGCATGAATTGGGGGATGCAATAAGTGTGGGAAAATACAAGCATTTTGCCATCTGTATTGCCACTAAATAAGTCCTAATAAATAAATAAATAAATAAAGTGTTCAGTCAAGTTCAGAGTTACTGGTCCTCCAGTGTCGCTCTCGACATCTCTTCTGGCACCTCATCTCCCAGAATTCCTTGGTAAACCAGGGAGCTTTCATGGATTGACTGCCACACAGAGGTCGCAAATGCACAATCCAATCAAGTACCCCAGATGCTACCCTATTCCAGGCAGCCACCAGGGAGTCAGCCTACCAGCCGGTCCCCAAGCTCCTTCTGAAACCCTTCAGGGTACATTAGGTGTCGGGGGCATAATCACTTAATCGGCTCCTCCACCCTGTGGTAGAGGAGTGGTGCCTTAAACTCTAACCTCAGCAGGAAATGATCTGACCAGGACAAGGGAGAAACAACTATACCCCTTAATTCCAGATCATATCTCCCTGCTCCGAGAGGAACAGCAGGTCAAGTGTGTGTGTGCCCATGAGTCAGACCCTGAACTACTTGGGTCAGGCCCATGGTTGTCATGGAAGCCATGAACTCCTGAGTCACATCCGAGGATTTGCCAAGTGATGGTGAAAGTCCCCCAGTACCATAAGCCTGGGGAACTGTAGCTTGGCTACTCCCCTAGTAGCACAGGCAGCGCCATTGTAAGACAACTGGGAGGCAAGTATGTCAGCAATAAGCCCAACAGAAACTAAGCCCAACTTTAAGAGAAGAGACTCACATTCAACAAACTCTGGGGCAGAGATTCTGCAAGGAAGAAGACTCTTGTGGGTAATAATTGCCACTCCTCCATCCCATTCTTGGGGTTACAGTTGATGCAGTACTGCAAGTACTGATTCAGTACTTGAAACCCATATGGGCACATCTCTGAGAGGGGGACATCTCCCTCATTATTGTTGTGAGCCGCCCCGAGTTTGCGGAGAGGGGCGGCATATAAATCCAATAAACCTAACCTAAACCTAAACCCTCCTGGCCCAGGCAGGTCTCAGTTATACATGCCAGGTCAGCTCCACCCTCCAAGATTAATTCTCAATGTGGGGAGCCTTGTTAATAGACCTGGCATTAAACAGCAGCAGCTTGAGCTCAGGGCCCTGACATCCCATGGCACTAGGCATACAAGAAGAGCCAAGTGAACCAAAGGGGCCCAAACAAGTAATCGCTTTGAAACAGCGAGTCCTAGTAGTGGCCTACTCCACAGCTGCCGCCATATCTACCTATCCCAGTTATAACCGCAGTACCCTGGCTCTTCAACTCCCCAGTGAGCTCCCTCCCCCACCACTTTGCCCCCCTCCCCTACAGGCAAAACCAGGCCCGGGGTCATAACCAGGCCGGGGGTCATAACAGATCCCTCAACTGCTTCTGTCTGCACACTCAGCAGAAGGGGCTCCATTTCTTGTCCCCAAGTCTCTCATTCCTCTCCAATTCAGTCACTCCAACCCCACCCACTCTATCCAATCCGTCCACATCATCACACATATATACAAACAATATATGAACAAAGCCGACAGTTAACACGGGGAAATGCAAGGAAATGCAGGGAAGGCATATGTACTAGGCCCCCAAACCCGGTGTGTGTGTGTGTCTTTTCTGGAGGGGAAGATTTTCTCCATCTTCAAGATTTTCTGTAGCTGTTTGTCATTCTCCCCCATAATTTATTTATTTATTGGACTTATATGCCAATGATATTGGTCCTGCAATTCTCTGCAACGTAGTAACAAGCCCCTGGTGAGTTGGTGGTGTAGAAATCGATGGACACCCACCCCCCAGCAAAGATAGAGATGATGTTGGCCAGCAACCATCCCAACGAATTGAAGCTACCTTCACTTGAGGAAGCAGTCTGTCTGAGGTTCATTGATGACCAGAGCAGCTTGAACTTTTGGAAGCAGATATTTTCAGTGGACAATCCATTCCCAGTATTCAAAAGGTGCATTTTTTATGTATGTTCAGTGTGCAGGATAGAATAAATTGGTTGCAATTCACAAAAAATCTAATAAAACCACATGAATCTTTGTTGATATACAGTAAGATGATTATCACTCTGGAAGTCATAACATGCTTATTATACCTCATATGGTTAAATCCTAAATATATGAAATTAAAAGGAACGTTCTGTTGGATTCAAAGGGATATATTCCCTAGTATTTGTGTATAGGATTGCAGATTTATTATACTTTTTACACACCAAGTACTGTTCCCATTTAAGGGCTGTTGTTACAAGAAAACACATACAAGTATGAGCAATTATGAGTGTATATAAAATAGCCTATTACCTTTTTGTGTGATATAAAAAAGCTAAATGGCACCTGCAGTCATTTTATTTTTGTTCCAAAATAATAATACTGCAAGCCCATCATTTAGTTCTACAACACAAGGCATTATAGTAATATGGCAAATAGAAATTGAATTCAGTGTTTTTTCTTTGTTTTATTTTCCTTTTGCTGATGAAGTGCTCTTGCTTTTGGACTGAGAGACAAAAACACATACATAGATAGACAGTACATGAACACAGAAACATTCAGAAACAATTGCAGGCATTACACTTGAATATACCAAATTTGTGACCAGATTCATTTTGTACTGAATCTACAAAGTCCCAGATGATCCTTCTAAGAGTCCAATTGAGAAGCTTTTATTTTAGCAGAGGGCAAGCAGTTATTCAAGAAAAAAATGAATTATTACAGCTGAACACTCCATCATTCACTTTGATAGTAGTTTCCTGATTGAATCTCTACATTGTGGGCTAATAGTTTCCACAATAACATTTCTAGAGTCTCTCTAACTCTAAACTACTCCCTTATAGAAAAACAATCCCTTCTGATACTTTTTTTTCCATGAGATACATTATTCAATCAATTTCTAACAGCAGAAGCTGAAATGCCTGATATATTTCTCAGTAAACAGTATAATTCTTGGAAATTGTAGTTCTAAAAACAATTAATATCATATGTTCATCTCCTTTGTTCCAGATATAAAACTTACTTTTTTGAGGTCATACTAAGTCAGTGTTTCCCAACCTTGGCAACTTGAAGATACCTGGACTTCAACTCCCAAAATTCCCCAGCCAGCATTTGCTGGCTGGGGAATTCTGGAAGTTGAAGTCCAAATATCTTCAAGTTGCCAAGGTTGGGAAACACTGTACTAAGTGGCTATACAGTACTTCTCTTTATCTGGACATTCATCTTTCTTTTGTTCATAGTTCATAATTCTTTTGACACGTTAACTTTTGTAGCCTGGCTGTACCATCCTAGGCATCTTTCTGCAGAAATCTATATGGTCCACGAGAACTTATTGTTAAGAAACAAACCATGGATTCCAAGCAGCGATGTTTCAAATGAATGATGACCAGTGTACCTTGTCCTTCCTTAAATCAAGTGCTCTTGATTAAGAGAGCCTAGACAAGTATGTGGATTCCTTATGTTCAAGCTGAAGGAATGTCAGGGATCTTTCTTTCATAAGAAGCATTTTGCATTTCCTACTTGGAGCTGAATTGCAATATGAAACAAAATTGGTAAAATATTATGACTCTTCAAGGCAGAGATGTCAAAGTCATGGCCCGTGGGCTGGATGTGTCACATATACTGCCCATGCCCATGCCCGGTTTAGCGAGGGGAAAGAAGTCACAATATGTCATGTGAAGCCAAGAGTTTGAGACCCCTGGTCCAAGGCATGAAGGAAAGAAATTAATTTTAAGGAATATACCAGACATTGATGAAAATAATAAGTACATGGTAGGGAATGCTTCCATGGGTTCAACATTATCTGGCAAAATAATACAAATAGCCTTAAACTCTAGGATAAGAATAAGGTCTGGATAGAATACTATTTATTATAGTAATTTTCTAATTTGTTTTATTGGGATTTAATTCACATAAACACCCTGAATCTTTGTAATATAGTTAATTATTTGGGGTGGCTATTCTAAACTGAAAAATATAAATATGCAATATGCCCCCTGGATTTGCTTTTGAGAAATAAAATTCCTGAGTACAATTCACAGTAAACTGGGAACCTATGCTAAAGTAAAAGAATTCCTTTTATCTTGACCATAAAAATGAAGCCTACTAATCTGTATCAATGTTTATCTTTGCAAATACTGCTAACTAAAATGTTTACTTATACATAAGCATCATGGAATTAATGAGATTTTATGTACAAGACAAAATTAGAAATAGAGTCTGAAGGCTGGTTCTTAGTGCTGAATTACTGCATGTAGTTGTGAATCTGTATATATGACCACTTGTAAATATGAATTATATCTGCAGTCAATCATTCACAGGTATAACTTCACTGAATATTTTGATTCATATTAACCAACCTGCATACTCATCATATCCAAGTGCATATGGACATATTTAAATTACAATTTCTACAGGTTTTTGCTGCCAAAATTAGAAAAAAAGTGATAATGGATTAAAAGATGTTATAGCCATTCCCATTTCTATTGCTATAAGTTACTGTGCACATTTCTGCCCAGAAAAGAGATAGTACAAGTTACCTGTATTTTGTATTACTGCTGAAGTAGTATGCGTTTTATAATTTGCATTTTTGCTCCTCTTTGCAGTTTTATAAAGCCCCTGTTAATTGTCCTGCTTGATAGAGTGGGTTTTTTTTTCTCTCCCAACCAGAAATATGTATTTAATATGTGAACATATTTGGTGCTCATTGATAGAGCAACAGTAGGAATGATCTTGCTTTATGTACCAGTTACAAGGTTTAATATCATTATATTTCATGCAATATTAGTTTTTATTAGTCACCATTAACAAGATGCTTTCTATTGGATTCTCATTGTTCAATTTTTTAAAAAAGTTCCAAAGATGCGCACACACAAAAAAATCTTCAAGTGTCAGCTATATTAAATTAAAGAACTGTTTACCTTTGCTAAGAAAAGCATATGTATCTAAATAGGCATCTTTTACAGTTTGCATAGTGGATTGGAAATTAGCATTTTTGTTCATTTCCCCATGTATGCACAGCGCCCGGAAGAGTAATACGCCATGCATATCAGATCAGCCAGTCTACAATTTTGTGCAATATATTATTTGGCAATCTAAAATTTGTAATTTGCATGAAATTGCTTAATTAAAACACAGTCACTCAGGGTATTAATTTCTCTGGCTGACAGGTCCATGTACCAAAGGCGGACTACAGAAAACGGACAATCCTGTCAAAAAGAACTGTAAAATATGAACGTAGGCAAGCGCCCACGCAGCACTTTCACTTCTAGCTTCAACACACTGAAACCAGCAAAGAAATTGACAAGAGCAACTCTGGCGTTTTGCCAATGAATCTGCTTCGGGGACTCAAGGAATCCTTCGCTCCCTCAACCTTTTATTTCTCGTCTCCGCTAGGAAAAGAGAAGTACGGGAGAAGAGCGCGTGTGGGGAGGTGTTCTTTCTTTAAGCAGCCCATTCAGGGCTTTCGGCAGCTTGATTTCCCCGTTTTCAAGATTTGAATATCAGCAACCCTACCGATAAAATGATCCAATCAGCCCTTCCTAGTTGTCAAGACTACAGGTCATAATTATGCCCCCGCTCTCTTAACAAATAGCTCCACATTTTCATAAATAGATAATTCTCTAATTGATCCAGCCTACCCTACTTTGCATAACATTTCCAACGTATGTCAGCGCACCCCCCTCCAGTTTCCAGCCTAGGTGAAAGGCAACATTTAGCAAATGCATGCAAATGAGCTTACTAGAGAGTGAAATGAGCGAAAAGATGAGTGAAAATATAGTTTTAGAGATATGTAGAGGGAAGCAATCATTCTCATGGAAAGACTATTAAAAACAAAATCTACAGAATAGTCGATTGTTTTCAACACCGGGAGAAACAGTTTGTAGACTATTTGTTGACTTCTTTTCAGTTTCGTCGGAAAAGGAATAATCGAGGGGGGGGGGAGCTAGACAAGGGAAAGCCGGTGCCAAGGTGGAACCAAAGAGTCCGTCTGGCATGCGCAGGGAAAGGAGGCTGATTTAGGCAAAACAGACAGGAAAGGGAAATCGTCTTAGCCGGGAAATCGATTTCTTACAGTTTTGAACCAAACGTATTTTCGCATCGCCGGTTTTTGACGACACCTTCTCCGGGGAAAGAGATGATAGTCATTTCGAGTGCGTGGAAACATCCCATGATCTGGGTCATTATTGCCCACCCCATTGAGCTTCCTCCCACCCCCAAACGTTCTCCCAATTTCTTTGCAAGTCTTCTGGCTCTTAGGTAAGCGTGCGCGGATTTGTAGCCTTACGATTTCTGTCAGGATTGCGTTACCCTCCTTAGTCTGCAATTTTAAAACCACCAATTCGCGAGAAAGCCCGGCTGAATACAAGTGGGAGTTATTTCTGAGGCAACGGCGCTGTCAAACCACAACCCTGCGTGTGTCCTTCTGGTTAGATCTACGCCGGGCTGCGCATTCAACCTATTCAAGCGCAAATTATTCAGGCTTTTGCTTAGGATTCCTATGTCCAAATCTTTAGCTACGCCCATTTTCAGCTACCGAATTTACCCGAGGACGGAATCTAATACCCGCCCTGCTGCAAACATTGCTCCCCCACCTATTGGAAGGGTGCGAGAGAAAACAGCTTGTAGCCATCGTTTGTTTTTGAGGCCTGGTTGGGTTTATTTTATTTTATGCACAACTTAAATGCTTGTAAAAAGCGCAGCCTTGGAAGCCTCGTTCTTTCTTCAAGTGGGAGATGCCTCGAGAGGACAGTCGGGTAGGGGGCTGTTCAGATGGTCGGATTTCATCTGTCCTTCTAGCAAACGTTTTAGTCAATGTTCCCGTGCATTTGTCGGTAATTAAATAGGCGACATTTAGGAAGTTGAAGGGCACTTAAATCAATCAATAAATAATGCAAAGGAAAACGGGGGAAGTTTGTTATAGGCTTGCGCCGCGAAACCGTTCACACTGAAAAGTGGGGGCGGGCGACAGCTAGGACGACTGGGAACGGCGAGAGAGCCTGGAAGGGTAAAGGAAGAAACGAAGTTAGAATACCCCACCCATTCCCTTCTCTACCCCCGCTTCTTTTGCGCACCAAACAGCTCTTTTTGTCTTAAATATCAAAGGTGTTGCCGTTTGTGAACAAACTAACGCTGTCCAAAAAGCACCGAAGTTAAAAGAAAAGCGTCTAAAAAGAGGGTCCGGCCAGAAGTACCACGTTCCCCGCGCGCCGCTGCAAAGTATCTCTTGCACGACGGGTAAGGCGGGAAACGGAAGCGGACGAGAAAGCCAAAGACCATTTAAATTCCTTTAAGAGATCGGAAGTCGAAAAGAAGGGGTACACATTCAAGAACCGAAAAAGGGGGCGGCGGTGGCGGAGGGTGGGTGGGGGGTGAATGAAAGGGAAAGAAAAGAGTGTAAGGGGATTGCTAAGGGATAGCTGCACCGCGAGCCTCTGCTGCCCTCAACAGCCTCCGTGTGTTAAAGCGGGCCACGCAATTGGGCACAGTTAATTGGGTCTTTGATGTCTTCAGGAAGGTCCTGCAGTAGAAACCTGTTCTCTCCAGCTAACTATCCAAAGCTCCTTATATGTAGGATAATATCTGTCGGCCTTTGTCGAAATGTTTGTGTTTTTATGTGTGTCATCGTCCCCCCCGCCCCCCCCCGTCTTTTTCTCTGCAGCCTGAGGATTCTCCCCTTCCTCTTTATTTTCCTTCCTTTCTTCCCCTAGATGCTCCTCCTCCTCTCACCTTGCTGTTATCTCAGATCACGACTTGTTTCTCAGGGTCACGCTTCTGTGTGTACTTAGGTGTGTGCGCTTTGCGTGCCTGTGTATGTGTAGTAAGGAGACTAATTTTCACTTGCTAATTTCCTCGCGGGGGTGGGGGCAAGAGGAGGGGGGGAGAGAAAAAGAAAGAAAAAGTGGGAGTGCAGTGGGCTCCCCGCTGCCAGTGCTGATCAAATGGAACAACAAGGGCAATGCCGCTAATATGGGAAGCTATTTAGTGGCACGCTGCCTTTTGAAATGATGATGATAATGGATTCAGTCTGCTCATTAATGGAGCCAGAGTGCTCATTAGAGTGAACAAACAAGCCAGGTTGTCAGCACTGAAAATGCCAAGTGCTTGTTTCTATTTTATCTGAGGAGTCTAGAGACAGTGATTTTACCATTTATTTCCCTTTTCTGCGCTTGACCCCAAAGCTCCCCTCAGCATCAAAGTCCATCCTGTGGTGGAGCCGCTAGTTTTGTAGCTTCTCCCTGACTCATCTCAACTTCAAGGTCACAGGCGTTAAAAGAGCAGTGGTGCTAGGAGGGCTGAGGGTGTATCTGTGCATATATGTGACACTTTGACATGATGTGCAACCAATAATTTCCTGGGATATAATAAATAAAAACATAATAATAACAGTTTGAGCCGTATTTGCTATAGTTGTTAGTTGAGGGGAAGTGTTGTCCATGCAAATCCTTTAGAACCCAATTAGCTAATTTGTAATGTAAACTTCCTGACAGATCTGTAGTCAGACTTGCTCCTTAGGACCTGACCAAACAGAGGAAACCATATTCAAGCAAGCAATACAAAGGCAAAGAGAAACTGAGATGCTGGCTTTTGAGTTTTTTAAAAAAATTGTTGATGTTTGATACCTACCTACTGTATAAAGCAAGTGATTCTCCAGTCTAGAATCTAGACGATCTATTTGAATTATGCTGAAGTCAGGACCCCTTTCAATAGCCAAAGGATGCCACTTTGGTTCTGCCAACTTGTAGGATCAAATTAATGTTTGTTTGTTTGACAATACTTGATAATACTGTTAATGTTGGTTTTTTGGAAATCTGAGAGGTACTTCTACCATATAATGGGATATAAATCAATTTTCAATTATAAATAGTGATGTTGTTCCCTCAGCAAAAATGTGGTGGGATGGTCAGACAAACAGAAGTCTTAGAGTTTTATAAAGCATTAAGCTAATTCTTGACAGTTAAGGTATAGATTAGGGGAATTAATCTGTAATGCTTTATATGTTTGATTGATATCCTGGTATTATTCCATTAGTTCAGAAGAGTTCACAATATTCTCCACATTGATTTCACTCATATTTGCTTGACTACTGACCAGACACTCAAGATTCTGTATTTAATAGTCATAATAGTCTTGTACCTAGCTTTGCACTGAAAAGTTTAAGTAATTAAAGTTGCCAAAGGCATTGAAAATTATAAACATAAAGTGCATCCGCTTGAAAAACAAGATAAAGCATGTCCTAAATAAGCTGTCTAAAATAGCACCTGTTTTTTTAATGTAGCCCATGCTAAATTCTGTTTATTCTATATAATTAAATGGAATGAAAGATGATATAGTTTCCAAAATTTGTCCAGAATGAGGATGGATCATCTCTAGTGTTTGACTGCTATTCTCTCACAGCATTGTCGAATTATCAATGGGGATCTTGGTTTTGCTTTTTAAGAATGATAAGTTTAATACTAGTACTGCGTGTATAGTGATCCCTCGATTATCGCGAGGGTTATGTTCCAAGACCTCTCGCGATAATCGATTTTCCGCAGTATAGTGGTGCGGAAGTAAAAACACCATCTGTGCATGCGTGCCCTTTTTCCATGTCCGCGCATGCGCAGATGGTGGAGCCGGGGAGCGATGAAAGTGCGGAAGCCGACAAAGATTGCTTTGAATGTCGGCTGCCCCCGCCCCCCCAGCGTGTCCGGCGCCCTCGCCGCTACCGCCCGCCCGCTGCTCGCCCGCCCGGCCGATCCACCCCTCTCACCGGCTTTCGGACACGGGTCCTCCTGCAGCAGTGCTGCCGAGCAGATCAGCTGCTGGACTGCCGAAGAAACCTTCCCTGGGTCTTCCCCGCCGCCCATGCAAAGGGGAAACCCCGATCTTCGGCTCCTCGCTGCTGCCCGCCCGCCGCTTGCCCGCCCACCCGCCGCTCGAGAGCAAGAGGGGGAGAGATAGAGAAAGAGAGAGAAGGAAAGAAAGAGATGAGAGAGTGAGGAAGAGAGTGTGAGAGAGGAAGAAGCAAGATAGAGAAAGAGAGAGAGAAAGAAAGATGAGAAAGGAAGGAAGAGAGTGACGTCATCAGGTGGGAAAAACCGCGGTATAGCAAAAAAAAAACGCGGACGTATTTTTAATTTATTATTTTTTGAAAAACTGTGGTGTAGCATTTCGCGAAGAACGAGATCGCGAAAATCGAGGGATCACTGTATACTTATTAAGACCTACATACTTATGCTTGTGTGGGTTGGTAGGTTGGTTTTCTTATTCACAATGACTTCTTATTGATCAGTATATTAGAACAATCATTATAGAGAACAATCCCATATTATGTCATAAAGCACATTAAGACATAATTTACAAATGCAACTATTAAGGGGCTTTAATGGATAAGAATATGTGTAAAGGCTCTCAAACTATAAATAGACAAGGAGGCTTTGAAATAGTGAAATTGCTGCAGTAAATGGAAGAGGTCACAAAAAAGCTGCACTGAGTCCTCGTAGAGGGGCGGCATGCAAATCAAATCAAATAAATGAATGAATGGTATCCCACCAATGATAATCTATGGGGATAAAAATTCCATTCCATCAGGTGTCATCAGGTGCTGTTTGACTGATTCTCTGAAATTAATAGCATTACTCTAATTAAATTTAAGGCAAGGAACTCTTGTTAGTGCATGTGATTATTGACTATAGACTTATTGCCAATGTACATAATAATAGAATAGATTAGAAAATAGAATAGAATAGAATTGAATTCTTTATTGGCAAAGTGATTGGACACACAAGGAATTTGTCCTTGGTGCATATGCTCTCAGTGTACATAAAAGAAAAGATACATTTGTCAAGAATCATGAGGTACAACACTTAATAAGGGTCAAATAAGCAATCAGGAAACAATATTAATAAAAATCTTAAGGATACAAGCAACAAGTTACAGTCATACAGTCATATGTGGGAGGAGATGGGTGATAGGAATGGTGAAAAAAATGTAGTTAATAGTAGTGCAGACTTAGTAAATTGTTTGACAGTGTTGAGGGAATTATTTGTTTATCAAAGTGATGGCATTTGGGAAAAAATGTTCTTGCGTCTAGTTGTCTTGGTGTGGAGTGCTCTATAGTGATGTTTTGAGGTAGGAGTTGAAACAGTTTATGTCCAGGATGCAAGGGATCAGTAAATATTTTCACATAATATATGATTTTGTGAAGGGAAAAATCATTAATAAAATTAATATTGATAACATTTTATACAACTACACTACAAGATCTAACATGAAGACCAACCAGCTTTAATGTTGATTTAAAGCATAATTAGTGATACTGCCATGAATCATTAAGAAAAATAGGTCTTGTTCAATATAAACAGGTTTGGCTTTTATAAAAACTGGTTTCACTAATTTTCTAGAGTTTTCTGGAAGTAGCAAATTTGGCGATAACATCAAATTAATTAGGTTGGTTTAAACTGAAATCAGTTGTAAAGAGCCAGTTGGATTTGTTCAGACATGAAGGAATTTGATTTTTCTTTTTAAAAACAAGGTAAAGTGATGCAGATTGCTATATTAGATGGCACATATGTATAACATTATGAATGGATTGTGGATTATGGACAGATTTTTGTAGTATAAATTATATCTCAGAGAGGATTACCAATTGGGCTGCAACAAACCTTATGCCAAAAACAACAAAATACAGAAATACCTATGTGACTGCCTAATGGTCATTATGTATTTTATACTCAGAAGAAGTAGCTGTATTTTTTCAGGGCACATCTGTAAAATATTTCTAGAGTGCTGGAGTAGTAGCTGTGGAGTAGCCAGGTGTGTACAGAGGTACGCAGAGCAAATTACCATGCTGGTTGCAGATTGGCTAAAGTGTGACCAGCAAATTCAAAAGGCTGTCAGAGCCACGCCTCCAAGGGAAAGCCTTTAAAAGTGGCTTCCCCTTGGAACGCAGCCCTTGCTTTTTATTGCTACAGCTTGATCTAATACAATAAAGAAATAACAGCTAAAGCACCTTGTGTCCTTCCAGGCCTGATCTAATATTGGCAACGAGGGTACTGAAGAACAAAGCATCATGTGGCACAGCAGTGATCTTATATCAACTAGAATAAAACATCTGCACAGCAAAAAGAGAAATGGCTTCACAGATCGCACCGTCACCTACATTCTTCAACTCAAAAGGAATCCTGGAAGATCTATGTGTCACGATTCCAAACATTCCTACAAACTAGCAACCAGCATGACATCCTGACTATATGAAGAGGGCTCTCTTCCTCACCTATTGCAGCACTGACATGTACAATATGGCCAAGACGCTAGTAGATCCAGAAGACATTGAAGGCATAGCTTGGTCAACACTGCAAGCCAAGCTAGCAGCCTATTACTGGCCAGCAGTCCCTCCAGTGGTGAGTAGAAACGAATGCAGAGAGAGGGAGAAAGAATAAATGACTTTGTTGGAGGCCTTAGAGAAATGGCAACCAAACGTGCTTTTAAAGATCCTAAGGATATGATTAAAGATAGAATAATCCTTGGGATGGGGGATCAGGCGTTGCAGAAGAAGCTGCTAGTGAATGTTACGAGTGCTTCTTGTTCACCTCTGGTAATGTCAGATTCTGAGGAGGATGAGCCCAGGGCCAGTGGGGTTGCCAGCTGGTGAAGAGAGTGAGAGTGATGGAGAAATAGACCTGGATGAACCCAAGGAATCACCAGAGGGGGCAGATATATCAATGGGGGATTGGTCTCAGTCAGACGATGAAGGAGATAGAGTAGATGAGCCACTCTTAGATGCTAGATTCAGGAGGTTACAAAGGAGACAACAACACTTGTATGGTAAAAAGAAATAAGGTTGTAGCTTTAAGGGGTTTGAGGACCACTCCCATCAAGTATAAAAGCAAAGGCTCTTGGGAAATTCTGGGTGGGGTTTCAAGATTACTTCATGAACACTGTGTTAGAGCTGGGGGTGCTGGAAAATGCTCCCCTAAAAACCTGATTTCTGCCTTGCTAGAAATCTTTGCCAGACATGACATGACTGCTAGAAATTGGTGAGCTGAATTTTATCTTCTATGATTCATTACCTGTCTTATTTCGCTGGAATGCAGTTAGGCTGTAGTTGGCAGCTTTCCTGGAAGCTAATCTGATAACTTCGCAGCAGAGAAAAATCCTCCCTGAACATTTCAAAAACTGCTTTCTGCCTGTAATGCCATTTTTCCAAATAAAGAGTGTAATTCAAAGCTGAATAGTGGGTTTTAGCCATTTGCTTCAACCTGAAAGCCCGAGAACAAAACAGTGAAGAAAGACACAACCTTTGAGGACATCCTGAAGGCAGCAAAGGCAGCAGAAGTATCTGTTGCATCTGCTGCAGATGTGAGGAAGACAGCAGCAGCTGTACACCTAACACAGAGTGAAATTAAATGGGCTTCAGAAGTACCAGAGGCAGACGATGAGGAATTCAGCCAAGAGGTAGATTAGTGTCTGCAGATCCGTGATCGCATAGGAGGTTACTGGGCAGAAGAACAAAGAACCCTAAAATGCCCCAGCTATTGAGGGAATCACCTGAGAGCCAGGTGCAATTTTGGCAATGCCATCTGATGTTGATGCAGGAAGAGAGGGCACATCGCAGAAGCCTGCAGAGCTGCACTACCAGATGACTTCCCAATCAATCCCTTTTGGAGGAGACTGGTCTACTTGAAACCAAAGTAGACCGGAGCCTCTCAGAGACAATTACAGGCAAGTAGAAGACTACGGGCAAGGTTCAGTTAGAGGTAAACATTACACTGTGGGACACGCGGACTCAGAAGAGGAAGGAAAATTATCTGCCACCATAGAAAACAATAGCCAACCATGTAAAATGGAAATGGACACAGTATTCAAATATAGCATAATGGCATGGCAGAAATTCCAGCAATTCATACCTAATACAACGAGGGGGCAATTAGGAAATATTAACTTCAGGATCAGGGATTTCCAAGGACACAGAATTCCAGTATTAGGTACAATGGAAGTCCCTGTAAAATTCAATAAATTCTGTGGGTCACTTCCATTAATCATTGTAGATGGATTCAGACAAACACTTTTAGGGTTGGGTTGGCTTAAGCCTCTGGGCATTACAATCACGGATCTATACCACATAGCTAACGACAACAGAAAAGTCCTAATAGAGGAATTCCAAGAAGTCTTTTCCAAAGGACTTGGGAAATTCAAAGGCAAGACTATCATTTAATTTGGACCCTAAAATTAGCCTGATCAGATTCAAGCTGCACAGAGTGCCATTAATGCTCCTTCCAAAAGTAGATGCACAGCTAGACAAATTAATAGCTCAAGGAATTCTAGAGCTTGTGGACCATGCAGTGTGGGAATCACTTCACCCCCTTGAAGCCAGATGAAGACAGATGGCACTGTTAGAATCTGTGCTGACTACTGGGCCATCTTGAAGTGGGCATTGCAGCCACATGCCTACCCGATACCAGTTGTCCAATACTTATTACATTAACTGGGCAGCAATTTTTTTTTTTGCAAAACTAGATTTAGCTCAAGCATATTAGTAATTGCCTGTAGACGATAAAACAGCAGAAGCACACACAATTGTGACACATATGGGACATTCCAATGCACGAGACTACAATTTGGGGTCACTGGCACCAGGAATATTCCAAAGCTTAATGGAAAGACTGTTGCAAGGCATCCCAGGGGTAGTTCCCTATGTTGATGATGATCTTGTCTCAAGAGAATCCAAACAATAACTTTGGGAAAGACTAAGGGAAGTCCTAACAAAGTTCCAGGAAAAAGGGCTTAAAGTTAGGAAAGACAAATGTACAATAGAGATGCCTAGTGTGGAATTCTTAGGATTCAGAGTGGATGAAACGGGCATCCATCCAACAAATAAAAAAATCATGGTAATCAAAAAAGCCCTTGCACCATTGCAAGCCTTTTTGAGGTGGTTAAACTTCTATTTTTCTGAAACAGAAGGCAATGGTAGCAGAGCCACTTCATAAGCTGCTGACCAAAGGAACTACCTGGGCTTGGAGCAGCAAGGAAGAAGTTACTTTCAGGGCAGTTAAGGAATTTTTGTCATCTAATAGTGTGCTCATACAATACAATATTATCCCTGAGACTGACTTGTGATGCATCTCCATTTGGGGTTGGGGCAATACTAAGCCACACATTTTCGGATGGATCTGAGGAGGCAATTGCCTATTATTCAAAACCAATGTCCCTCTACTGAAAGGAGCTATAGACAAAGAAGCACTGGCAGCAGTAGCAGGAGTCAAATGTTTCCATGACTACCTATATGGCCAGACATTTGAATTAGTAACAGATCATAAACCTCTTTTAGGACTGTTAGCAGGAGACAAAGCAACCCCATAGTTTGTTTGTTTGTTTATTTATTTATTTATGTATTTATTTATTTATTTATTTAGATTTGTATGCCGCCCCTCTCCGCAGACTCGGGGCGGCTCACAACAAAGTGAAAACAATTTACAACAAATCTAAATTACTGCTAAAAACATTTAAAAACTCCCATTTTCTAAACACACATACATACAAACATACCATTCATAAATTGTATATGCCCGGGGGAGATGTCTCAGTTTCCCCATGCCTGATGACACAGGTGGGTCTTAAGGAGCTTACGAAAGGCAAGGAGAGTAGGGGCAATTCTAATCTCCGGGGGGAGTTGGTTCCAGAGGGCCGGGGCCGCCACAGAGAAGGCTCTTCCCCTGGGGCCCGCCAACTGACATTGTTTAGTTGACGGGACCTGGAAAGGCCCACTCTGTGGGACCTAATCGGTCGCTGGGATTCGTGCGGCAGCAGGCGGTCTCGGAGATATTCTGGTCCAGTGCCATGAAGGGATTTAAAGGTCATAACCAACACTTTGAATTGTGACCGGAAGTTGATCGGCAACCAATGCAGACTGCGGAGTGTTGGTGAAACATGGGCATACCTAGGTAGGCCCATGACTGCTCTCGCAGCTGCATTCTGCACGATCTGAAGTTTCCGAACACTTTTCAAAGGTAGCCCCATGTAGAGAGCATTACAGTAGTTGAACCTCGAGGTGATGAGGGCATGAGTGACTGTGAGCAGTGAGTCCCGGTCCAGATAGGGCCGCAACTGGTGCACCAGGCGAACCTGGGCAAACGCCCCCCTCGCCACAGCTGAAAGATGGTTCTCTAATGTGAACTGTGGATCAAGGAGGACACCCAAGTTGCGGACCTTCTCCGAGGGGGTCAATAATTCCCCCCCAGGGTAATGGAAGGACAGATGGAATTGTCCTTGGGAGGCAAAACCCACAGCCACTCCGTCTTATCCGGGTTGAGTTTGAGTCTGTTGACACCCATCCAGGCCCCAACAGCCTCCAGACACCGGCACATCACTTCCACTCCTTCGTTGACTGGACATGGGGTGGAGATGTAGAGCTGGGTATCATCAGCGTACTGATGATACCTCACCCCATGCCCTTGGATGATCTCACCCAGCGGTTTCATGTAGATATTAAATAGCAGGGGGGAGAGGGCCGACCCCTGAGGCACCCCACAAGGGAGAGACCTCGGAGTCGACCTCTGACCCCCCACTAACACCGACTGCGACCGACCGGAGAGGTAGGAGGAGAACTACTGGAGAACAGGGCCTCCCACCCCCAACCCCTCCAGCCGGTGCAGAAGGATACCATGGTCGATGGTATCGAAAGCCGCTGAGAGGTCAAGAAGCACCAGGACAGAGGATAAACCCCTGTCCTGGGCCCGCCAGAGATCATCCATCAACGCGACCAAAGCAGTTTCCGTGCTGTAACCGGGCCTGAAACCTGACTGCTGGGGACCTAGATAATCGGCTTCTTCCAAGGATCATTGGAGCTGGAGTGCCACCACCTTCTTGACAACCTTCCCCATAAAGGGAAGGTTGGAGACTGGCCGGTAGTTATTAAGTACGGCTGGGTCCAGGGAAGGCTTCTTGAGGAGGGGGCGCACGAGCGCCTCTTTATAGGATGATGGGAAGGATCCCCTCCCCAAGGAAGCGTTGATAATCTCCTGGACCCAGCTCCGTGTCACCTCCCTGCCGGCTGAAACCAGCCAGGAGGGACACGGATCCAGTAAACAGGTGGCGGAACTCACAGCTCCAATGGCCTTGTCCACTTCATCAGGTGTCACCAGATCAAACTCTTCCCAGACAGATGGACAAGTACGGGCCCCAGTCACCTCAACTGACTCGTTGTCAGCCGACTGTGTTTTCCAATTGGAGTTGAGGTCCGCCCGGATCTGAGCGATTTTATCAGCGAAAAACATGTTAAAATCCTTGGCACTACTCTGTAAGGGCTCCCCAACTCCCCTCTGATTAAGAAGGGAGCGGGTCACCCTAAACAGAGCGGCCGGGCGGGATTCCGCTGATGCAATCAAGGCGGCATGATACGCGCATCTTGCCGCCTTGAGCGCCACTTTGTAAGTCTTAATAAAAGCTCTTACAAGTGTTCGATCAGATTCAGACTTACTCTTCCTCCATCGCTTCTCTAGACGTCTCTTCTGGCGTTTCAACTCCCGGAGCTCCTCGTTGAACCATGGAGCTCTACGGGGTCTAGTGCCACGGAGAGGTCGCAAAGGCGCAATCCGATCAAGAGCCTTCGCTGCAGCCTTGTTCCAGGCTTCCGCAAGAGACTCCGCCGAACTGTGGACGAGTGCATCTGGAATAACCCCAAGCGCCGTCTGAAAGCCCTCTGGGTCCATCAGTTATTACAGAGAAAACGGGGCCAAAATCATACTGAATGCAGTTGGAGGACGGGAGGGAATGGAGAAAGCACACAAACCAACTCTGAAGATGACAGGAAACATACAGACTGCAACAAGCCGAGATCAAGCGACCCGAGCAAGGACAGGAATGACAAATACAAAACAGTGACCCGACAACACAGGTGCGACCAACCAGCGGACAGAGAGACATCCGTGGACTTACTTGGTCTTCCCTGTGACTCCAGTGACGTTCGGGAGGAACCAGAGAACAACCCTGGAGACATGGATGCCGGGGGGTGGGGGGGGTGCTGCAGCTGCAACGCAGGGAGAACAGTTCTAGATCCTTCCCGGACTCACCCACAGAGCTGCAGTAGAGCCGACCTCTCAGGTTGAAGACAACATGGGAAATGGTCTGCGCAGGTCCAACAGAGACCAGGCAGCCAATCTTCTTAAAGGATTATGCCACATGGTTAAATGAATGATAGATGACCTCAGACTCAGGGGGAGGGATGTTGCATATGGAGGTATGCAGAGAAAATTACCATGCCGGTTGCGGATTGGCTAAAGCACGACTGGAAAATTCAAAAGGCTGTCAGAGCTGCACTTCCAAGGGAAAGCCTTTAAAAGCGGCTTCCCCTTGGAGCGCAGCCCTTTTTGCCACTACAGCTTGATATAATACAATACATCTAATGTTTGTGAGTGACATAGGGGAAGGTTTGATAGGGAAGGTTTGCCTATTTGCCGAAGACTCTAAAGTGTGCGATAGGGTTGATATACCTGGAGGCATCTGTAATATGGTAAATGATTTAGCTTTACTAGATAAATGGTCAAAGCAATGGAAACTGGAGTTTAATGTTTCCAAATGTAAAATAATGCACTTGGAGAAAAGGAATCCTCAATCTGAGTATTGTATTGGAAGTTCTGTGCTAGCAAAAACTTCAGAAGAAAAGGATTTAAGGGTAGTGATTTCTGACAGTCTCAAAATGGGTGAACAGTGCAGTCAGGCGGTAGGGCAAACAAGTAGGATGCTTGGCTGCATAGCTAGAGGTATAACAAGCAGGAAGAGGGAGATTATGATCCCGCTATATAGAGTGCTGATGAGACCACATTTGGAATACTGTGTTCAGTTCTGGAGACCTCACCTACAAAAAGATACTGACAAAATTGAACGGGTCCAAAGATGGGCTACAAGAATGGTGGAAGGTCTTAAGCATAAAACGTATTAGGAAAGACTTAATGAACTCAATCTGTATAGTCTGGAGGACAGAAGGAAAGGGGGGGACATGATCAAAACATTTAAATATGTTAAAGGGTTAAATAAGGTCCAGGAGGGAAGTGTTTTTAATAGGAAAGTGAACACAAGAACAAGGGGACACAATCTGAAGTTAGTTGGGGGAAAGATCAAAAGCAACATGAGAAAATATTATTTTACTGAAAGAGTAGTAGATCCTTGGAACAAACTTCCAGCAGACGTACTTGATAAATCCTAAGATAAAATACAGAAAATAGTATAAGGGCAGACTAGATGGATCATGAGGTCTTTTTCTGCCGTCAGTCTTCTATGTTTCTATAAAGAAATAGCAGCTAAAGTGCTTTGTTTCCCCTTGCCTGATCTAACACCAAGAGTCCCTGCTTTTCTTTTTCCTAAGCAAAGAGTCTATTAGTTCAAGGAATCATACAGTGGTTTAATTTTACACGAATTCTGCCCAGTGTAAATAAGAGCTTTATTTCAATCATCTGGATTTCTGGTTTAGATGTCAACATTTTTTCATTGTCAAAGAAATATGTAGAATGATGAGGAAAAAATTTGCTGCAAAATATAAAAAATCAAGGCAAATTGATTGGAACTGCATTGCTGAAATTTTATTAGTCTTCATTTCAGTCTATGAAAAAAAGTACATACAACTTTAGATGCAGAAGTTGCTATTAATTGCAACCTAAAATTCCTTTTGGCTATCTTAGCTGGCTGAGTGTACATCAGCCATATATATCTATACATGCACATACACATTATTGTTAAAAAAATAGAATCCTTGAAAACTAGGATTCAGTATGCCAGAGGTAAGCCCCTAACAGTGATTCGGAAGTCTCCAGAGGTGCACAGCAATAGTTGAATGATCAAAGTAAAATATTGCTTCATTTTAATCCCGGAAGCTCTTAATTTAACATCAGAATGTTGCACATTCTTGATGAAGAATCCATATGGGAATTTTTGCCTTAGTATCTTCATACATTGAACAGAAATCACCATAACTATAGGACAGATTTCTTATAATACATTTTCCAGTTATAATACACTTTTGAATCCACAGAGAAGGCCAGCATATAAGTCAAACAAACAAACAAATAAATAAATAATAGAACATCAATAGTATTTTGTGACACTAGAAATTTACTTAGGAGTAGTTTTATTGACTTTACTGGGGCTTAATCTCATGTTGGAGGGCTACAAAATTGCAGTTTTAAACCCAGCGGATTCTCAACAGCATGGATATACAATCTATTTCCAACTACATAACTGTTTTTGCAACTCTCAATACTAATTAAGTTAAAATATTGATTGATTGATTGATTAATTGATTGTTAGAGTTGAAAGGGACCATGCAGGTCATCAAGTCCAACCCCCTGCCTGAGCAGAAATCCTAAAGCACCCCAGCCAAATGGCAGTCCAATATCCTCTTGAATTGTGCAGAGTTGGGGAGTTCACAACCTCCGCAGGCAGGTTGTTCCACTGGTTGATCGCTCTGACCGTCAGGAAGTTCTTCCTTACTTCTAGGTTGAATCTCTCCTTGGTCAGCTTTCAGCCGTTGTTCCTCATCCAGCCCTCTGGTGCTCTGGAGAATAGAGTGGCTCCCTCCTCTCCGTGGCAACCCCTCATATACTTGTACACAGCTATCATGTCCCCTCTGCCCCTCCTTTTCTTTAGTCCATCCATGCCCAGTTCCCGCAATCTCTCTTCGTAAGTGTTGGTTTCAAGTCCTCTAATCATTTTGGTTGCTCTTTTCTGCACCTTCTCCAGAGTTTCAATGTCTTTTTTGAAGTGTGGTGACCAGAACTGGATGCAATACTCCAGATGTGGTCTGATCAGAGCGTAGTAGAGTAGTATTAATACTTCCCTGGTCTTGGAGTGTATCCCCCTGTTGATGCAGCTTAGGATAATGTTGGCTGCTGCACATTGCTGGCTCATGTTTAGTTGATTATCCACCAAGACTCCAAGATCTCTTTCGCAGTCACTACTGCTAAGTGGGGTTTCTCCCAGGCTGTATGTGTGTCTAGGTATTTTTTTACCAGGGTGAAGGACTTTGCTCTTGTCCACGTTGAATATCATGTTGTTAGTGTGGGCCCATAGTGTTAATCTGTCTAGATCTTTCTGTATTTTGAGTCTGTCCTCTAGGGTGTTGGCTACCCCTGCCAGTTTGGTATCGTCTGTGAATTTGATTAGTTCCCCTTCTACTCCCTCATCCAGGTCATTGATGAAAATATTGAAGAGTACAGGGCCCAGGACAGAACCTTGTGGTACTCCACTGCCTACCTTCTTCCATGTGGATTTTGAATCGTTGAGGACAACTCGTTGCGTGTGGTTGGACAGCCAATTGTTTATCCATCTGCATGTGTTGTAACCTACCCGGTTTTTTTCTAATTTGTGGATTAGGAGGTTGTGGTCAACTTTATCAAAAGCTTTGCTGAAGTCCAAGTATATGAGGTCTATTACGTTGTGTTGGTCCACTGATTTGGTTATGGTGTTGAAAAATGATATGAGGTTGGTTTGGCATGATTTGTTTCTGACAAACCCATGCTGGCTGTTGGATATAATGTTGTTTGTTTCTAGGTAGTGGCAAAGTTGTTTTTTAATTATTTTCTCCAGTATTTTTCTAGGTATAGAAACTGATTGGTCTGTAGTTGCCTGGGTCAGTCTTTTTACTTTTTTTGTCGATGGGGACTACGTCAGCTCGTTTCCAGTCTTCCGGTAGGTCTCCAGTGGTCCAGGATTTTTGGTAGATGAGGAGACGTAGTTCCGCAATGGTGTCTGCCAGTTCTTTTAGGACTCTGGGGTGAAGTCCGTCTGGCCCTGGTGATTTGTACTCGTTGAGGTCCCACAAGTAGTCCCTGTTTTTGTCTATGTTGAGTTCTGTTCCGGGGCTATTTGTTGCAGACTTGCAGGTTGGTTGGTAGGTGGTTCCATTTTGTGTGAAGACTGATGTAAAGTAGGTGTTGAGCAGCTGTGCTTTGTCTCTGTTGTCTGTGATTTCATTATCTTCTTCATTTTTTAGTGTAGTGACTGTTTCCTTGATTTTTTTCTTGTTGTTTATGTGCTGGAAGAAACTTTTGTTGTCTTTGACTTTCGTTGCAAGGTATTGTTCGTGTTGGGCCTTTGCTGTTTTTATTTTTTGTTTGCAGGTTTTGGCTGTTTGCTGATATTCCGCTTTGGTTATGAGTCCTTCTTTCCATTTTTTGTATTTGGCTTTTTTTCTTTTATGTTGACTGCAAGTTCTTTGTTTAGCCAAGCTGGTTTCATTAAATGAGATTTAAGATTAAAAAAACCACCTATGTGTTACCTTTTGTTTTGATTATACCCATTTTCTCTTATACCCTGCCCCCTTCAGTCATGCTCATTTATCCCTACTGTACATATAAATCTTTCATGTGCTTTTATGTAGATAATAGTAGAGTTGCAGATGTAATAGGGAAAGAATAAAAAAATCAGATATAATTTATGTTCAGGTTGAATCCAAACCTGAGTTTAAGATGCTTCACAATTAAGGATCAAGTCTTTTTTCTTTGCTGTCTTTTAGAATTTAGTACATTTTAAAATCTTTAAAAAGAAGTGGCTGCTGTAGGAAATGCATTAAAGGCACACTTCAATTATTTGATTCATTAAAGCAGCTGTGTATATGTTCAGGCTTATGCAGAAGTCTTGGGGAAAAAGGCAATTTAATGAAGAGCAGAGAAGTCACATAGAGACTGAAAGATCATTTTAAAAACACCTAAAGGTCTATAACACCTGAGGTCATTGGTGTAATTAATGTATGCTGATTAGTTGATATCCTGGGTAGTTGGAGCTTGTAGACTACTTAGCTGTTTTGTAATGTGTGTCTGGGGGGTAACAATTTTGGTTTGGCTGCAAGTTTGTGATCTGGTCATGTGTTTATGGTGTTTGTCAGTTTGCTTTGTGTGCATGTCAGGGGGGGCTGCAACAGTTGGAGGCGCTGCTGTAGTTTGGCTTCTGGGCGGTGGTTGTATTTGGTTTGTAGGGTGGGTGTGGGTTTGGGTCTGGTGGAGGTGATTGGTGGTAGTGTCCTGTGTTGTTCTGGGTCTGGTTTCAGTTTGTATGGCTGGGATATGTTTGTTAATGAGGGCTGGTTTCCAGATTTATTTATTATTTATTTATTATTCAGATTTGTATGCCGCCCCTCTCCGCGGACTCGAGGCGGCTCACAACAAGGCATAAACAAATCGTAACAAATCCAAATAAATTTAAATATTTAAAAAAGTTTAAAAAGAACCCCAATATACTAACAAGCACACACACAAACATACCATACATAAATTGTACATGCCCGGGGGAGATGTTTCAGTTCCCCCATGCCTGATGACAGAGGTGGGTTTTAAGAACTTTACGGAAGGCAGGGAGAGTAGGGGCAGTTCTAATCTCCGGGGGGAGTTGGTTCCAGAGAGTCGGGGCCGCCACAGAGAAGGCTCTTCCCCTGGGGCCCGCCAACCGACATTGTTTAGTTGACGGGACCCGGAGAAGGCCCACTCTGTGGGACCTAATCGGTCGCTGGGATTCGTGCGGCAGGAGGTGGTCTCGGAGGTATTCTGGTCCAATGCCATGAAGGGCTTTAAAGGTCATAACCAACACTTTGAATTGTGACCGCAAATTGATCGGCAACCAATGCAGACTGCGGAGTGATGGCGAAACATGGGCATACCTAGGTAAGCCCATGACTGCTCTTGCAGCTGCATTCTGCACGATCTGAAGTTTCCGAACACTTTTCAAAGGTAGCCCCATGTAGAGAGTGTTACAGTAGTCGAACCTCGAGGTGATGAGGGCATGAGTGACTGTGAGCAATGAGTCCCGGTCCAGATAGGGCCGCAACTGGTGCACCAGGCGAACCTGGGAAAATGTCCCCCTCGCCACAGCTGAAAGATGGTTCTCTAATGTGAGCTGTGGATTGAGGAGGACGCCCAAGTTGCGGACCCTCTCCGAAGGGGTCAGTAATCCCCCCCCTAGGGTAATGGACGGACAGATGGAATTGTCCTTGGGAGGCAGGACCCACAGCCACTCCGTCTTATCCGGGTTGAGTTTCAGTCTGTTGACACCCATCCAGGCCCCAACAGCCTCCAGACACCGGCACATCACTTCCGCTGCTTCGTTGACTGGACATGGGGTGGAGATGTAAAGCTGGGTATCATCAGCGTACTGATGATACCTCACCCCATTCCCTCGGATGATCTCACCCAGCGGTTTCATGTAGATATTGAATAGCAGGGGGGAGAGGACCGACCCCTGAGGCACCCCACAAGGGAGAGACCTCGGAGTCGACCTCTGACCCCCCACTAACACCGACTGCGACCGGCCAGAGAGGTAGGAGGAGAACCACTGAAGAACAGTGCCCCCCACTCCCAACCCCTCCAGCCGGTGCAGAAGGATACCATGGTCGATGGTATCGAAAGCCGCTGAGAGGTCAAGGAGCACCAGGACAGAGGATAAACCTCTGTCCCGGGCCCGCCAGAGATCATCCATCAACGTGACCAAAGCAGTTTCCGTGCTGTACCCGGGTCTGAAACCCGACTGCTGGGGACCTAGATAATCGGCTTCTTCCAAGGACCGTTGGAGCTGGAGCGCCACCACCTTCTCAACAACCTTCCCCATAAAGGGAAGGTTGGAGACTGGGCGATAGTTATTAAGTATGGCTGGGCTCAGGGAGGGCTTCTTGAGGAGGGGGCGCACAAGCGCTTCTTTATAGAGAGTTGGAAAAACTCCCCTCCCCAAGGAAGTGTTGGTAATCTCCTGGACCCAGCTTCGTGTCACCTCCCTGCTGGCCGAGACCAGCTAGACCTTCCACCATTCTTGTAGCCCATCTTTGGACCCATTTTTCTATTTCAATGGCTCCCATGATTATTGTTTTGTTGTGTTCAGTTTTGGAAATTAATTTAGTTCTGTCAAAATCAATTTCATGTCCTGTAGTTTTGAAGTGTTGGAAAAGGGAGGAAGTTTTTTCTTCTTTTCTTAATGCGTTCTTATGTTCTGCAACATGTGCTTTTACTCTCCTATTAGTTTGTCCAATATACAGTATGTGCCTGGACAGATTTTACATGGTATTTAATAAACTCCTTGGTTTTCTTGCTGGATATTGTGTTTGGGGTTCCTTAGGATCTTGCCAATTTTTTGATCAGTGCCAAAGGCTGTTTTCTCTCCCTCCCTCCCTCCTCCATCTCTCTGGAATGCACTTGCACTTATATGTAAGTACAGTACAAAACATATCTTGTCCCACAACAACATCCCTGTAAATCAGATGGAGATCAGTAAGACTGGCACAAATTCTCTCAGAGACTTTCTGTAGCTGGGGATGGATAAAAACCTGGATGTCACCAAATCTAATTCAGTTATATTGCATGTTGTACTGTATAGTTGCTTTAATAGTGTGCAAGTTCAAAACTAAGATTGGGTCATGTCACTGCTTTTCTCTGTTTTATAATTTTCTCTGTTTCTTTCTCTGTGTCCTTGGGCTACTCAGAAATGAAAAATAGCTTTTGCAGATGTCTAACTGATCTCTTGAGTACTTCCAAAATTGGACTGAGATTGCATAAAGTAAGGAAATGTCGAGGACTTCCTTGGCGTATTTTAGGAAGAAGCTGTTGTGCATGCACATTTATACATCTGTTTATGTAATATGAAAAGATTTACTCATGTACTTCTTTGCAGAATCTAGATTTTGTTTTTAAGATCTTTTAGAGAGTTTGATCACTCATTAATTGACAGGCTTTGGGGAAATCCATTAATCCTGTTATTTTAAAAACATAATTTTATTAAAAATAAGGGAAAAATAAACGTTTCTTTTAGTTTACACACACAATTGTATTTGGTTGGAATAAAGCATTTAGTGCTGGTATAAAAGCACAAGCATCTGAAATATCAGTCTTCCACTGAATGGTTAGATGTAGATAATCTAGAATAAGATAATTAAAGACTGCAAAATATACAAGGCTTGTATTAGTATAAAAGACAGAAAACCGTGTGATACGAAAACAAAAACAACCACACAGTGACTTTATAAATATACTATAAAATGTACTAGCGTATTTGAAACCTAGCTATCTGAATGCAGATCCTGATCTAGAATTTTTCCTTTATTTTCAGTAGTAAGATTTTCAGGATCCAATTTTGGTTGATCACTGGGACTTGTACTGGAGCCCATCTTCACTTACACAGGTGAGTTCTCCTCCTTTGGACTGGTTCGCTCGAACTGGTAGCAGCCAGATGGTGATGTCACAGAGGCAGTTGGGGGTTGGTCCTGGTGGACACCATAATCTTTTGGGGGGATTTTTTTTAAAAAAACATTTAAATATTTTCCTGATTTTTTTTTCTTTTGCACATGCACAAAAGCTGAGTTTCTGGCAGTACACATACACCACCATCTTCTTTTCAACTTTTTTCTATTTTTTTAAATTTTTCGGCACTGTGCATGTGTGGCTGACAGCAGGAGAGTCTAATAATGGGTTATGACATCCTTTCTGCCCAGAGAATGAATCAAATTGAAGCCACACCCCCATTGTCTCTCTCAATGGCTCCAGCTTTTGACAATGGTGTAGCTATAATTAGAGTATTCATATGCCATTAGTCATCATCATAATAAATGTCTTCATGCCAGTGGCCACCTCTGACGTCTGGGCCCAACACGATCAGGGAGGGTTTGGACTCTCCTACTGTCAGCCATAGAGCATACTAGGTAAGACAAACAATATCCTTTGACTGAGAGCAGGAGTGTCCAAGAATGGGATTTACCAAAGCCTAGCATATTAAGGCTGGGAAGATGACTGGGCCTGGTTACCCCCTGAGGAATACACTTTCCCTAAGATCCTTCTGAAGTCTACGTTGGCCGACACAAAGTGTCTAGCTTAGAGTGGCGACTGATGATCTCCTTAATGGAAAATTGGGTGGTCCAGGCTGCCGTCATGGCTTCACTGCTGGTAGGGTGAGTTGTTATACAACCGGCAATGCAGGGTATAGTATTGATGGGCCTTGGCTATGCAAGCGTTCAAGCATCTGCTAACATTAGGTGGAGTTTTGGGACCTAATAAAGATGGCTGAAAAGAGATTTTGCTGGTACAAGCTGAACTTTTTTCAGTAAGATAACTCAGCACAAGAGATATCACAGATTACTTTATTACAGGCATCCACACAATAACTCATGGTTATGATGTAATTCTTTTGCAGTGTAATCTTTCCTATTGTTCAGGTAAAAAGAGATTGAATTGTCCCCGTCTCTGTCCTCTTGCTGTGCTACATGTTGCTTTTACATGCTGGCTTGATTATTGAATAACAGAACCAGCTGGAATACTCTCTCTAATTACCCCTCATCCTGGGTCTGAGCCAACAGGACTACACAGGTGTGGTCACATGTAAAACTACATTACCCAGAGTGCAATCTAACTATAATTCCCGTAATGCAGTCTCTTAAAGAAACAAGCCTTAATTCTAGATAACTATTTCTGCCTATGCTGACAGCACAGAGACAAAGGGAGACTCTCTTTTTATATAGATCCGAAGAGCTCTCCTTACATCTAATGTAAGGTGGATATAAGGTGGATATAAATTAACAGCCCCTCTAATGAAGCGCCTGATCAACAGATGGTGAGATAGGAAGTCGCAGTTCTCACAGGCCAACACCATGGAAAGGACTGCCCCTTGCCTGCGGATTGTGTTGTGTGACAGCCTCCTGTCCAGACCATCCTGAAGGAAGTCTAAGACTTGGGGTATCAAAGCCTCCAAAGGGTACTCTTTGAGCACCAGGTACCAAAGGCTTTCCAAGTGGTGTTGTAAATTCTGATAGTTGACCTTCTGGAGGTCTGGAGGAATATTTGTCCTCCCTCAAAAGCTTCCCCTCATGTGCCAGACGGTCAGTTGGAGCCATTGAAGCTCTGGATGGATCAAGACCCCCTGGCTGAGTGAAATCTCTTCAGGCATCCTCCAGGATCTGGTCATTGATGGACTCTCCAAATTTGCAAACCACAGGCTCCTGCGCCAGTGTGGAGCAACCAGCAGTATCTCTGCCCTTTCTAGAAGCACTTTCCTGATGATCGCAGAGAGGCAAAGGAGGGAACGCATATAGGAGGTCGCTGAGCCAAGGACTGTGTAAGGCATTGGTCCCCTCTGCTCTTTGGAAACCTGATGAAGAAGTGGGGAACTTGAGTATTTGCCAGGGAGGCAAACAGATCCACAGTCGGTTGACTGAAAGTCTGGCAAATCTCACTGAAGGTGTCCCGGTGAAGTCTCCATTCTGAGTGATCGATTGTGTTTCTGCTCAGACTGTCAACCTGGATATTGGTAAACCCAGCGATGTCTTCCGCCTTTAGAGGAACATGGTTCTCCCTTGCACAAGTGGCCCACTTCGTTCATAAGAGGCCAGGAATGAGTGCCCCCCCCCGTTGATTCATGTGGGCCTTGATGGCACGTTGTTGGTTAAAACAAGAACATAATGATCCTGAACAATGTCTTGGAAGTGGTGCAGTGCCAAGAGTATGGACCTTCGGGTGTGTGTCCCAGCCATAGAGGCAGGCATCTGATGTTAGTATTAACCTGGGCTCTCTGAAGAGGCAGGCCTTGGACAGGGCAGGCGATGTCCACCACCGGAGGGACTGCAAGACAAAGGAGGGAATCCATACCAGGGTCAGCGAGTTGCTGATGCTCAATCGCTGGAACAGGAGCAGTAGCTGTTGCAGTGGCCTGGCATGTACCCAAGATCAGGGCACTATAGAGAAAAATGAGGCCATCATCGCCACCTGTTGGGCTAGTATGGCTACAGGCACTATGCATCTCTCCTGAATCTGGTGTACCAAGGCTGTCTTGATGCTCCTGTGACAAAAATACCTGGCAGAACTTGATGTCAATCACAGAGCCCAGATGCAGGATCCTGTTTGTTGGCTCCAGATGTCTTTTCTTGAGATTAATAGAGAAGCCATGCTTGCATTGTAATTCATCCCCTGTTGCTCAAGATGGAGATGAGGCCTGGATGAGGATGTCATCCAATAGCACTGGAGTCTCAGTGGGATGGATCTGAGGTGAGTTGCCAGTGCCACCAAACCTGGATGAAACACCTGGGAGCGGAAGCCAGACCGAAGCGGAGGACCCTGTACTGAAAATGCTCCCTCCCATACTGGAACCTCAGGAAGCAATGATGTGCTGGGAGGATAGGCACATGAAGATACACCTCTGTGAACTCAATGAAGTCCAAAAAGTTGCCTTTCCCTATGCCCTCCAAGAAAGACTGGAGGGAGGTCATTGTAAATCTCCTGTAGACCAGGCAGGTATTCAGATGGTTAGATCAAGAATATTCTCCCCCATAAAGACTTTGGCACAATGACGAGAATTGAGTAACACTCAACATTTGAATCTCCTCGGTCCTGAGGTACCAACTCTATAGCCTGGATGGCCAACAAATGTTGGATGCCTTTTTCCATGAGGCCTCATTTTTCGGAGTTGGAGACAGAGCATCGTATAAAGTGGTTCAGGGGCATGGAGAGAAATTCCAGGGTGAGGCCTAGCTTCACTGTATTGAATACCAAATTGTCCATGGTAGTCTCCTTCCACTGAGGGACAAACAGGGCCAATCGGCCCCTAATGGGAAGGTCTGACAGTCACTTGGTTCTATGGAAGGGGTGATCTCCCACTTATGAAAGGGTCATCAGCCTTGAAAGCCCTGACTGGAATGGTCACAAGGTGCAGCTTTCTTGAAGTGGTGATCCTGTCTTTGTGGTCAAAAGCACTGCTTGAGGCTGCCTGGCTGGCTTCACACCACAGCCAGTGCGATACCAGGCCAGTTCGTCTAGTGGGGCATGCCAGCCCCTACCAGACCCCTGGAAGTGTCCCATGCATCATCTTTTCCTCAGAAATGATCCAGTCTGGTCCAAAAGGGCCAGAACCCCTGGGAAGTGGGGATTCGGAACCTTTCCAAGGGAGAGGAAAGGTTCCAGCTGCCGCGGCCATCAGCCCCCACCCCTCACTCCTGATAAGACTCAATTATACTGTTGTTGGAAAAATGCCCAGAAGCAATTTGCAGGAAACTGGTCACTTTTCAAACAAGAACTGAACAGGAGTTTTCAAGTCAAAGACCAAACGTGAATGAACTGAGTTGTTTCCTGCAAATTGGCCAGTCCCTTTCCTCACTTAAATAGGCTATGGGAGTGGCCAATTATCCCCAAGTCTTACTTCCAATTTGACCTTCTTCTGAGGAGCCATTCCCGCCTTTTGGCAGCTAATCTTCTTCCTCTTCTTCTGCCCTCATGGCAGTCTCTGAAGGTTCTGATTGAAGCTCTGCCTTTGGCACAAAATCTTCTCCAATCTCCTCACTGTCAGACTCAGGTGCCAGCTGCACAGGCCACTGGTGAATTGCTACACCAGCGTCATCTCTGTCAGAACTAGCTGCACGGGCTGCTGTCAGTCCACAGCATTCTGTTGCAATCATGGGCAAGCAAACAGTGGGGGACGGAAATGTCCCTGCACCCACCATCAAGCCCCTGTGCTCGTCACCTTCTGCAGGTCAAAAAAATAAGACCTCCCCAAAAATAGGTGCTTCTTTTCAAGCCCAAAAGAAAATAATCTAATTTTCGGGGAAACACAAATATATGGTAACAAAATATTAAGGTATATAGTCAGATTTTGCTTGAGATTCTTTAAGAATCAATTATCTTCAACAGATAAACTGATTTAGGTTCTAATATTTGGGGGAAATGGATTTAAACATTTTGTTTTTATTTTTGCTTCCATTGAATTTTGAAATTAGATATTTGTAGATTGTAGAAAAACAATAAACCTGTGTTTATATGACCTTTAAGTGTTCATAAATGGAAAACATAATTTTATTAAAATATGGATTCTCTTTCCATTGCTTGCCTTTTGATTGTGCTGCTTTTATCATTTTTAAAAAATGAATCAATCTGACACCTGTGTAGCATAAAATAGTATAGACAAATGTAAATAAATAATTGGATTGATTTTGTTCTAACGCCACTGAGTATTTGTGATACTTATTCAATATATTCATTGTTCAATTAAAAGTACAATGCTGTTATAAACATCAATCCTTTAAAACTTGAGACAACCAACTGGGATAATTATGCAATTATATGGTTTAATTAGGTAGCCCCTTGGATTGTTTTTTGTTGTGAGCTGCTTTGAGTCCTGTGGGATTGAATGGCATATAAGTCAAATGAATAAATAAATAATTGTGGTTTGTAATTTTGATAGCTTTTTAATAAAATCACAAAAGTGACAAAAGTATGGAAAATTGAGGAGAATGGCAGCCATCTGAATATGCCCTTGTACAGAAGAATCTGATGTTAATTGTAGAAATAAGAAATTGCTAAACAAAATAAGTTATGTCAAATATATTTTATTACACTCTCTACTATTCTACCAATTACAGATAATACATTTAAAATTTCAGACAGCATTTTTCTTTTCTTTTAAGCAAAGCAGAATGTATAACTAATTTGAATTTCCACTAGGCAGATTTGAATCTCGTAAAGTGAAAAATAGTACTGCTTGCCTAGCAATTAACATCCTTGGGAATTCTAGAGAGCAGTTAATAAAGTTAACCCACAAATCAAATTCTTGATCAGTCTCTATAGATGATTAGAACATTGATGAATATGTTTTTAGTGGTTATTCTAGATTTAGTAGTATAATTTGACGTGGAACTAATTAGAACTAAACATAGATTTAGGCTGCAATTCTATGCACACTTTTCAGAAAAAAATGAATAATGTTAATATGTCCTTTCTGCATGGGGATATTAAATCGTAATATGCATAACATAACTGTCTTTCTGAGTTGCTATTGTTTGAGTGCTGCTGATGATTATAAAGCCAATGCTAAGGGCCAAGAGCTTTTTTATGAGCCTAAAGGGCATTTAAGGAAAAAGGACATACCTTGTTTTTATGGATTTAAGAGCAATGGTGGCACAGTGGTTAAAATACAATACTGCAGGGCTAACTCACTGCTCACTCCAGGAGTTCAATTCTGAGTGGCTCAAGGTTGACTCAACCTTCCATTTTTCTGAGGTTGATAAAATAAAGATCCAGATTGTTGGGGACAATATGCTAATACAGTGATCCCTCGAGTTTCACGATCTCGATCTTCGCGAAACGCTATATCGCGATTTTTCAGCAATTGTGACCATCTCGATCTTCGCGAACGCTATATCGCGATTTTTCCCACCCGATGAGGTCACTCTCTTCCTTCCTTTCTCATCTTTCTTTCTCTCTCTCTTTCTCTATGTTGCTTCTTCCTCTCTCACACTCTCTTCCTCCCTCTCTCATCTCTCTTTCCTTCTCTCTCTTTCTCTCCCCTCTTGCTCTCGAGTGGCCGCCTAGCAGCTGATCTGCTCGGCAGCGCAGCAGCAGCGAGGAGCCGAAGATCTTCGGCTCCTTGCTGGTGCTGCGCTGCCGAGCAGATCAGCTGCTAGGCGGCTGAAGGAACCTTCCCTGGGTCTTCCCCGCCACCTCGGATCCCGCTGATGCCCGCCCGCCGTTTGCCGCTTGCCCCGTTCGCCCGCCGCTCGCCTCGTTCGCCCGCCGCTCGCCTCGTTCGCCCGACGCTCCCCTCGTTCGCCCGCCGCTCGCCTCGTACGCCCGCCGCTCGCCTCGTTCGCCCGACGCTCCCCTCGTTCGCCCGCCGCTCCCCTCGTTCCCCCGCCTCGTTCGCTCGCCTCGTTCGCCCCGCCCCGTTCACCCGCCTCGTTCGCCGGCCTCGTTCCCCCGCCTCGTTCGCTCGCCTCGTTCACCCGCCTCGTTCGCTCGCCCCGTTCGCTCGCCCCGTTCGCTCGCCCCGTTCCCCCGCCTCGTTTGCTCGCCCCGTTTCCCCCGCCTCGTTCGCTCGCCCCGTTCCCCCGCCTCGTTCGCTCGCCCCGTTCACCCGCCTCATTTCCCCGCCTCGTTCACCCGCCTCGTTCCCCCGCCCCGTTCGCCCGCCCCGTTCACCCGCCTCGTTTCCCCGCCTCGTTCACTCGCCCCGTTCACCCGCCTCGTTTCCCCGCCTCGTTCACTCGCCTCGTTCGCTCGCCCCGTTCCCCCGCCCCGTTCGCCCGCCCCGTTCCCCCGCCTCGTTCACTCGCCCCGTTCACCCGCCTCGTTCACTCGCCCCGTTCACCCGCCTCGTTTCCCCGCCTCGTTCACTCGCCCCGTTCACCCGCCTCGTTTCCCCGCCTCGTTCGCTCGCCTCGTTCACCCGCCTCGTTCCCCCGCCCCGTTCGGCCGCCCCGTTCACCCGTCTCGTTTCCCCGCCTCGTTCACTCGCCCCGTTCACCCGCCTCGTTTCCCCGCCTCGTTCGCTCGCCTCGTTCGCTCGCCCCGTTCCCTCGCCTGGTTCGCTCGCCCCGTTCCCCCGCCTCGTTCACTCGCCCCGTTCACCCGCCTCGTTCACTCGCCCCGTTCACCCCGCCTCGTTTCCCCGCCTCGTTCGCTCGCCTCGTTCGCTCGCCTCGTTCGCTCGCCCCGTTCCCTCGCCTGGTTCGCTCGCCCCGTTCCCCCGCCTCGTTCGCTCGCCCCGTTCCCCCGCCCCGTTCCCCCGCCTCGTTCCCCCGCCTCGTTCACTCGCCCCGTTCACCCGCCTCGTTCCCCCGCCTCGTTCGCTCGCCCCGTTCCCTCGCCTGGTTCGCTCGCCCCGTTCACCCGCCTCATTTCCCCGCCTCGTTCACCCGCCCCGTTCACCCGCCTCGTTCCCCCGCCTCGTTCGCTCGCCCCGTTCCCCCGCCTCGTTTCCCCGCCTCGTTCGCTCGCCCCGTTCACCCGCCGCTGTCGGGACACCCCCCACCGCAGCACTTTGAATCCCGCCGCTTCTGCTGGATACGTGCGATGGGGGGGCGAGCTGCCACAGCCCTGGCTTCCGCGCCGCTGGTCCCACCCACCGCCCGCCAAAGACGCCCAGCGAGAAAGAGGCCTCCGAGCCGGACTTGTTGCTTCTGCCTGCCAAGAGAGCCGGGCGTAGGCAGCAGCCGAGAAAAGTCGGCGCGGAGGTCTCTTTCTCGCTGGGCGTCTTTGGCTGAGGCTGCTTTCTTTTTTCCGGGGGGGGGAGGGAGAGAGAGCTTCTCCCCGCCA
This sequence comes from Erythrolamprus reginae, assembly GCF_031021105.1. Taxonomy (NCBI): domain Eukaryota; kingdom Metazoa; phylum Chordata; class Lepidosauria; order Squamata; family Dipsadidae; genus Erythrolamprus; species Erythrolamprus reginae. Next base: position 32,267,040 of record NC_091955.1, on the reverse strand, counting down.
CCTCTCCTCCGCCGGAGCTCTGCCGCGTGCGCCCCTTCGCAGCCCCCTCGCTCCTTGTTCTGACAGGCCCCCCCCACCGCAGCACTTTGAATCCCGCCGCTTCTGCTGGATACGGGCGTTTCACTTTCCCTCCCAGGCAAAAAGGTGCCGGCATTCTGGGATGATGGGGCCGGACTTCCCAGGCGGAAGGCGTGCCCCTCTCCCCGGCATCTTTTTGCCTGAGAGGGAAGGTGAAATGCCCCGCGTAGCAGCTGCTACGAGCGGCGTTTCACTTTCCCTCCCAGGCAAAAAGATCCGGCCCCATCATCCCAGAATGCCGGCATCTTTTTGCCTGGGAGGGAAGGTGAAATGCCACTCGTAGCAGCTGCTACGAGCGGCGTTTCACTTTCCCTCCCAGGCAAAAAGATCCGGCCCCATCATCCCAGAATGCCGGCATCTTTTTGCCTGGGAGGGAAGGTGAAATGCCACTCGTAGCAGCTGCTACGAGCGGCGTTTCACTTTCCCTCCCAGGGAAAAAGGTGCAGGCATTCTGGGATGATGGGGCCGGACTTCCCAGGCGGAAGGCGTGCCCCTCTCCCCGGCATCTTTTTGCCTGGGAGGGAAGGTGAAATGCCCCGCGTAGCAGCTGCTATGAGCGGCGTTTCACTTTCCCTCCCAGGCAAAAAGATGCCGGCATTCTGGGATGATGGGGCCGGACTTCCCAGGCGGAAGGCGTGCCCCTCTCCCCGGCATCTTTTTGCCTGAGAGGGAAGGTGAAATGCCCCGCGTAGCAGCTGCTACGAGCGGCGTTTCACTTTCCCTCCCAGGCAAAAAGATCCGGCCCCATCATCCCAGAATGCCGGCATCTTTTTGCCTGGGAGGGAAGGTGAAATGCCACTCGTAGCAGCTGCTACGAGCGGCGTTTCACTTTCCCTCCCAGGCAAAAAGATCCGGCCCCATCATCCCAGAATGCCGGCATCTTTTTGCCTGGGAGGGAAGGTGAAATGCCACTCGTAGCAGCTGCTACGAGCGGCGTTTCACTTTCCCTCCCAGGGAAAAAGGTGCAGGCATTCTGGGATGATGGGGCCGGACTTCCCAGGCGGAAGGCGTGCCCCTCTCCCCGGCATCTTTTTGCCTGGGAGGGAAGGTGAAATGCCCCGCGTAGCAGCTGCTATGAGCGGCGTTTCACTTTCCCTCCCAGGCAAAAAGATGCCGGCATTCTGGGATGATGGGGCCGGACTTCCCAGGCGGAAGGCGTGCCCCTCTCCCCGGCATCTTTTTGCCTGAGAGGGAAGGTGAAATGCCCCTCGTAGCAGCTGCTACGAGTGGCGTTTCACTTTCCCTCCCAGGCAAAAAGATGCCGGCATTCTGGGATGATGGGGCCGGACTTCCCAGGCGGAAGGCGTGCCCCTCTCCCCGGCATCTTTTTGCCTGAGAGGGAAGGTGAAATGCCCCTCGTAGCAGCTGCTACGAGTGGCGTTTCACTTTCCCTCCAAGGCAAAAAGATTCCGGCATTCTGGGATGATGGGGCCGGACTTCCCAGGCGGAAGGCGTGCCCCTCTCCCCGGCATCTTTTTGCCTGGGAGGGAAGGTGAAATGCCCCGCGTAGCAGCTGCTACGAGCGGTGTTTCACTTTCCCTCCCAGGCAAAAAGATCCGGCCCCATCATCCCAGAATGCCGGCATCTTTTTGCCTGGGAGGGAAGGTGAAATGCCCCGCGTAGCAGCTGCTATGAGCGGCGTTTCACTTTCCCTCCCAGGCAAAAAGATGCCGGCATTCTGGGATGATGGGGCCGGACTTCCCAGGCGGAAGGCGTGCCCCTCTCCCCGGCATCTTTTTGCCTGGGAGGGAAGGTGAAATGCCCCGCGTAGCAGCTGCTACGAGCGGTGTTTCACTTTCCCTCCCAGGCAAAAAGATCCGGCCCCATCATCCCAGAATGCCAGCATCTTTTTGCCTGGGAGGGAAGGTGAAATGCCCCGTGTAGCAGCTGCTATGAGCGGCGTTTCACTTTCCCTCCCAGGCAAAAAGATGCCGGCATTCTGGGATGATGGGGCCGGACTTCTCAGGCGGAAGGCGTGCCCCTCTCCCCGGCATCTTTTTGCCTGGGAGGGAAGGTGAAATGCCCCTCGTAGCAGCTGCTCCGCTTCTCAGCTGGGAAGCGGAGCTGGCAATGGCGGACGGCGCGCGCGAGCGCGGGGATACCCCAGCTCTGCTTCCCAGCTGAGAAGCGGAGCTAGGGTGTCCGCAAGCGTGCGCGCGCTTCGGGACACCCCCATCTCTGCTTCCCAGCTGAGAAGCGGAGCTAGGGTGTCCGCAAGCGCGCGCGCGCTTTCGGGACACCCCCAGCTCTGCTTCTCAGCTGGGAAGCGGAGCTGGCAATGGCGGACGGCGCGCGCGAGCGCGGGGATACCCCAGCTCTGCTTCCCAGCTGAGAAGCGGAGCTAGGGTGTCCGCAAGCGTGCGCGCGCTTCAGGACACCCCCATCTCTGCTTCTCAGCTGGGAAGCGGAGCTGGTAATGGCAGACGGTGCGCGCGAGCGCGGGGATACCCCAGCTCTGCTTCCCAGCTGAGAAGCGGAGCTAGGGTGTCCGCAAGCGTGCGCGCGCTTCGGGACACCCCCCCCTCCGCTTCTCAGCTGGGAAGCGGAGCTGGCAATGGCGGGCGAAGGGCGGGCGGCGGTGGAAGTAAAAACACCATCTGCGCATGCGCAGATGGTGTTTTTACTTCCGCACCGCTATTTCGCGAAAAATCGATCATCGCGAGGGGTCCTGGAACGGAACCCTCGCGATGATCGAGGGATCACTGTATTGAAAACTATTTAGAGAGGGCTGTAAAGCAATGTAAAGTGGTCTACAGGTCTAAGGGCTGTTACTGCTATTTCTCACACAATTCATAGATTTTTGTGAGCATAAGACTGAATATGATTTATTTTGTATGAAACTTCAGTGTCACTGATTGATGATTGTGACAATAAATAGTCAAATTACGGTATGATTGCAGAAGTAAATGAAGTACTGTAGTTCTGAGCAGATTATAAGACTGCAACAGGTTCACTTATTTTTATCACTCAAATATTTGTATACAAATCATGGTTTTCCCATTCTGCTTTAATGGTTCTAAAGTCTGCTTTAAATGTTTAGAGTTAACTAATTATAATATTCTTTTCTGTGTACTATAAATGGGTTTTTTATTTTTGCATGCAAGTTGCTAATTTAAAAACAGGATCCCTCCCCAACCAATTGGCATCTTTTGATTAGATTTTATAAGCAAGTAGTAAGTATGTAAGATTCAAACTAATAATTGTGAAATATCAGAGATCCCCATATATATTTTGTTACTGTGATAATATCATTCACCACCTCTTCTGAAATATTGCTTCTGTTTATAATAATACTTGTATTACTATTTCTGATTGATAACACATTGACCCAAAAATGCATTATGTTTTCCTTGGAATCTAAAAACCGAGACAAAGTGATTTAATATCTGCTCTGAAAACTTACTAACATTTTAATAACATTCAACTGTACCCAATATGTAATATTAACAATTTTGTTACATTTAATAAATGCTATATATGGTCACATAGAAGAGCTTGATTTGCACTAGCATAAATCAAAATTTATAATTTAAATACATTTATAAAATTAAGATTCTGCTCTTCTAGCTTGAAAACAAGACACACAAACATACACACACACCCCTATATAATATGTATTAAATATACCGTATGTAAATACAATATATTGGAAATGTGTTGTCAGAAAACCACTATTGTTGCCAAGATAATAAATATAAACATATCCACAAAGTCATTAAATTTGACTCAAGAAAGTTAAGTTATAAAACATTTAAAATTGTAATAGAACTACTTCTTTTGGTTTTTTTGTGATTTTACAAATTTTAAATACTATCCAATTAGAATTACCATGTTATATGTTAAATTAACAGCTACAAACTTACTGGAATGAGCAGTTGTAACCTTAGCACTTAGACTTATATACTGCTTAATACTGCTCTACACCCCTTTCTAAGTGGTTTACTTATTTTCCCCAAGAATCTGGATTCTCATTTTACTAACCTCAGAAGGATCGAAGGCTGAGTCAACCTTGAGCCAATGAGAATCGAATTACTGAACTGAATTAGCCTGCAATACTGTATTCTAACCAATGTCACCAAGGTTCTTTTTTGTCCAAATTTGACTCAAAGGAGTTAAATTATAAAACATTTAAAATTGTAATAGGATTAGTTTTTTTGTTTCTTTTGTGATTTTACAAATTTCAAATATAGTACACTACCAAATTAGAATTGTCATATTATATGTTAAATTAAGAGCTACTAAGTTACTGGAATGAGCAGTTATAGTCTGGATGTTATTAACATATGAATATTTCAGACCATATCAGCCTTACATAAAAAGTCTTAGAGTTGGAATAATTGAAATAGTTATCAGTCATTCCTAGTCATGACTGCCACAATTGATTTCAGATCAAGAAAACCAAGAAACTTTTAATTTGATCCTTGCTATCAAATTTAGTTTACAATGTTGGGATTGTTTGATTGCAGCCCTTAATTAAATTTGAGTGATTTTGTTTCTACGTATCTTCCTGATTAACCTTTAGTTCATTGGTTTTTGTCACTTTTAAAGCCACATTTTGGACAATTCTGCAACTTTCTTCAGATCAGTGAGTTAAAAGAAGATATAGAACTTTGTGTCATTTTTCTTGTATCTTGAACATCTGAACTTCTGATTGACTTTTCTCAATTTTGTTTAACTATTAAACAATTTGGAACAAAATTGAATGGCCCAGGCACTTTTTAAACAGATGGATGGAAGTCTTGTAGCACAATTATTTTCTTATCTTCCTTCAGGACATATTGGAATCATTATAGTCTTGAGCATAATCCAACAGTAGATCCCAAAAGAATTTAGTGGAAAATTAAAATACTGAGAATCCAATGTGTCTATTTCTGTGCCCCAAACTGGAAAATCACATTGAAAGAGACACAAAGAATGAATGTTCTTTAAGACATCTAGTGTTTAGAATCTGTTAAGATAAAGTAGACATATTTAGTAATAAACCATTGTCTTCTTAAGAATAGCCAGTAGCACTTGCCATCTTAGGATAGCATTAGTCATGTCTAATGTTTGTGTCTCTGTCTTCAAGTTTGTTTCAGTAACCACAGTGGACAGTGATCAATTGCTCCGCTAAGTATAGAAATCTTCTTAATACAGAAAAAAAGAAACTAATTCTAGTTTAGATCAATACAGAAAGATAAACACTCTATAATCAATAATAGCATAAAAAATCTTGATTTTTCAATACTTTGTAACACTTATATAATTATAATTAAAATGCTTGAAATCAATTAGAACAAGTAAACTTATCTATCAAATATCACTATGTAATATATTCAAACCTAGTATATTTAACTATTAAATGTTTTATTTCAATATCTTTAAAAATCATTTTTTGCATTCCACCAATTGTAAATTTTCTGCCAAGTTTTATAAAATTCTGTTTCAGCTTGGTTATTTAACCATCTCGTCATCATATCTAATTCTGCACATTCCATAATTTTCCTAAAAACCTCTTCGTCTTTTGGAATTTCCTTTTCTTTCCATTTTTGTGCAAGTGTAATCCTTGCTGCTACTAATATATGAATTATTAAATAATATATTTCTTTTTTATATCTAATATCTGTAATACCTAATAAGAAAAACTCTGGGGTCTTCCTACTTTCCTTATTTGTAATTTCCTTTAGCCATTTTTCTACCTTATTCCAATAAATCTTGGGTTTTGGGCATGTCCACCATGCATGAAAGTATGTGCCAATTTCTTTTTTGCATTTCCAACAAATAGGTGAAGCACTTGGAAACATCTTTGAGATCCTATTGGGTAGCAGATGCCATCTATAGAATATCTTTATTTGATTTTCTTTAAAAGAAACTGATTTAGTTATTTTCCAGTTATATATCCAAACCTTTTCCCATGTATCTAGGTCTATTTCTTTTCCTATATTTTTACACCAACTGATCATATTATCTTTTAATATCTAACCTATTGTCTTATAATTTATTAAATATTTATATATCTTCCCGATCAATTTTCCCTGATTTTGAGTTAATAATTTCCCAAGTATATTGTTATCCTTCTTAAATATAAATATTTTTACATCTTTTTGATATCTAGAATTAATCTGGGCATATTATTTATTATTATTTATTATAATCTTCGCTGATTCATTGGAATAAATAGCATCAATTGATAATTGCCAATAATTTCCATCTGTTGTCTATTCCATTTGCACAATAGCATGTGAAATTGATTGTCAATCAGTGTTGCTTCCTAAATGAACAGTTTGATTTTACAGAAGTTTGATTTACTGGGAGTTATATTGTGTTGTTTAAGTGTTCCCTTTATTTTTTGAGCAGTGTATATTTGTAATTCTCTATATCATAATTATTATATTCAAAACATCAAATTCCACTTGAATCGCATCCATCCCTCTTATGGCATTTACCCTACCTAAAGTTGAATCTCTCATACTTCATGCTGCAGCAAATTCCATAAAATAAATCCCACATACAATAAGTAATTTAGAGATTTCATTCAAAGTATCAGAAGGTTCAGAGTATTCATAGGAACAGAGAACAAAATCCTATTGTAAAAAATTATTGAAAAAAGTCGCAACACAGGATGCTGCAAAATACAGATTTTTTTTTCAAATCCCTCTTTTAGTCCTTTTAATTTTTTATCAATTATAAGAAAGTTCCCAAGTTTTAGTACTTATTTCTTTACAAAGCTGTTACTAAAATAAATGCAATTTTGTATATTACATAGTGCTAATGAACGCATACATAAAATGTATTCATAGACACTTTAACAACTCAATCTTTCTTATCCATGTATTGCATTAACTGTTCTAACTACTGATACTTTCTCTCAAAATGTAGGTGTTGCTCTTGGTCTGTTTAACTATATGTGAAATGAGTTCCTGAAAAATGAAGTCAATTTTAAAAATCATGTGGAAAATATAACAGAGGTGTCCTCAATGTGAAACTGCTACTGAAGACAATAGTTCAGTATAAAGCATAGAAATTTACTATTTTTAATAATACTTTCCTTTTTTCTACACACATAACACAGGTGGCAAATGTAGATTATGGCAATTAGTCTTTTGAGAAATAGTCTTTAGAACCAAAATATCATTTTAAGTGTTGAGATTTAAATATGTATAAAATGTATTTTCTACATGGGGAAAATGGTTTTCATTTTAATACTTACTTCATTTCCCTGGTTTTTCTGGGGCACTGCATTAAATGAAAAACCTCAGTCACTAGCTGCTGCATTTGCCTATTTCTGGTGTTAATTATCTTTTGTTTGCCCTTGATAATCCTGAGGTTGGTATGCAGATAATGAAGGCTGCAGAATCATCTCAGAGTGGAAAAAAACAATGGTATTGTCAATTCGGCATCACAACACTTTATAAATTATGAACGTTATCTACATTAAGGAGAATAGTAGATTTTTAAAATTACTTCCATGAATAGATTAAATTACAAGTATTATTACATTTCATTTTATTAAGTGCATCTTAGTAGTTATTAGAGTAAATGAACATGTTCTCTCAATTACATAATAACATTAGAACTAAAAATTGTGCATCAACACTCCTACATGCATAATACAGCTTTGTATATTAATCATCCCAAACAATATTTTTAGTTTATATGAAGACAATTATTACTTATCCAGCAATAACATTGTTGTTGGTTGATTAAAATTCAAGAACTCTTTTTAGATAAAAGCTTATTTCTTTTAAAAAAAAATCACAAAGAGGTTTCAATCTCAGGGAAAATGCAAATCTTATAATGATTCAATTTTTATTTAATTATATAAAACAAAGCTTGTATATTCTATTTGAAATATAGTGGAAAAGCAATAGTAATTTAAGGCAGTAATGTATCCTACAAAGATAATTTCATTTTGTTTTGAAAAGGTTTTTTTTAAGGGTTGAAGGGTTCCTCATAATAAACTTTTCTGTTCCATTTCTGGTTCGAATAAATAGCAAAATATTAATATAGGTCCATATAGAAAGAAAATAATGGCTATAGGAATATTTATGTTGGGAGGATACCATACTGTGTAAAGTCATTTATTGTATTATTAGGACCATTCTAAATTCCATTTTACAGTAATGTATACACTAAGAATAAAACATAATCATGACCCACTATAGAGCATGATTCTATTTATAAATTTTAAAGTATAGGACCAGCAATGTATTTCCTAAGCTAATAATTACAAAATCCATAGATTTATTTTAAAAAGATCTGAAGTAAATATCCAATATTTACTTGGACCTGAATCTGTGACACATCAGGGGAGAAAAGTCTATAGCAATTTATCCTAAAGTGGTTGAACTGGAAAGAGATAGAACATGAGCGGCAGTTGCAATGTTTAACCTATTGCTGTACTTTGGATGTGCACTTAAGAATCAAACTGCATAGATTTTATCAATGCCATAGCCTTGTGTATACAGGCAGAGGCTGCATTTTCAATCTGGGGAGGTGTTATTTATTTATTTCAAGAAAGCAAAGACATCTTTCCTCTTCAATTCCACCATTGCTCTTCAATTAGAGTGCTTCCCTTTTGGAGCCAAAGCAAGATATCATGTGAAATCCATTTTTTTACTACTGGTTCTGTGGGTGTGGCTTGGTGGGCGTGGCAGGGGAAGAATACTGAAAAATCTCCATTCTCTCCCCATTCATAGGGGAAGGATAATGCAAAATCTCCATTCCTAGCCCACGCAGACCAACCAGAGGTGGTATTTTCAAGTTTTCTGAACTACTCAAAATTTCTGCTGCCAGTTCCCCAGAACCTGCTGGATTTCACCCCAATGTGAATTATAATCAAACTATATTGATAATAATGTTTTTAATCTCCTAAATAAATCTATTCCAATTACAAGTTTTATCACTAAGAAAATTATGCTAATTTTCTTTCAATATTCTCTTATCATTATGGGATGTTTTATATGCTCTCACCTCTTTCTAATTTATATTGATTTTTAAAAAAGTTTTGATAGAATGATAGATTTAGAAATACTTTAGATATGTCAAAACGAAATCCTTAAAGCAGCACTGTTTCAAATGTGCTTTGAAAAACAAAATTTAAATGTGCAGATGTGTGGTGAAACTGGAAAAAGATAGAACTGCAGTTCACGTTAATAGAATATGAAGTTGATTTTTATAAGCAGAAAAATCATTTTTCCTCTCAGATATTTTAGCCCAGTATTGAATCCTTTTACTAAATATACCTCTGCTAGGTAAACAATTTAACTCATTCTTTAAAATCACAATATGATTTAATCATAGAATAAAATATAATGCTTTGCGCTGGGTTTTTGCATGCCGCTATAATTATTGACATGTTACTGCTATAATAAATAAATTAATAGATTTGTTTATTTATATGAAAGCATTTCAAAACTAAGGAATCTGCTTTAAATATAAAGGCATCAAAAAAAGTATGAGAGAGAAAATAATGTTAAGGCATAACCCCTTTAACATTTCAGTATTTAACAATCATTTCAATTCTTCGATTCAGCAAACTGCTTTAAATACAGCGGGAAAAATCTGTATTCCCAAGGAAAATGGGAAAAATCTTTATCTTCTAATAAAAGGATCAAAAGTTTTGAATACTTTTTTATTTTTCATTTTTGTTTTTCTGTTTAACTTTTATGAAAGCCCATATTGAGGATAACCCTGAAAACCCTTGCTTATTTATCTCCAATTTTGTATATTTAAAATCAGTAAATATACTAATTAGGACCACTATTGAAATATATGCAATTAAGGCACCTTTTATATTAGTGATACTCTGAATGATCAAATGGTTTCTTCTGTCCTGATGCTATTAGATAAAGCTAAGACTCTTTATTACCATTAGAACAGATTAAAAATCCATAAGGCAAGACACTGACTGGAACTAATGTAATTGGGCTGCTAAAATAACTAGGTGTTTTAATTCCAATTAGTCCTTAGTTATAATGTGCTAACAATAATATCAAAAGTTTAGCGCCCACTAGATTGTCTTTGTATTTGTCTAATTCAACTAGTCGTAACTTTTTTGCTGTTTGAAAAAGTTTCAGACATTATAGAGTTAACTGTTTCGCTAAAATTACTCCTACTTAAGAAGAAAAATCATATTAGTTTCTTAATCTTTCTAATTCTTCTATTCTAAGATCATCTTAAATTTGTTCCTATAAC